>NC_056603.1:11339420-11471920 GCF_018340385.1 Cyprinus carpio
ATGCCCTTTTGTTTTCACACTGCTTGGATTATTTAGAAAGTTCTCTCCCCGTTTTCAACAGTTTTTTAGCGGGTAGGGGGTGGGTGCACAATATATAGGGAACGTCAAGCGCTACTTTGATTTAGGATACTTGTTTCTGCCTAATTTAGATTTCAAGTCACTTGTGTTTAATGTAAAGTAATAGCACAAGATTATGGCAAATAATAATAAATTATCAAATTAATAATAAATTAACTCTAATACTGAAAAAGTTAAATAATAAAGTTCTACTTTAGTTTTTAGTGTATTTTATTGTTATTCTTTTAAACAATCTAGTATACATGTATAATACTGGTCATTCATGCATTATCAGCCATAATTTAAAAATTAAAGGTACTGGTCTGTATTTATAGTGCTCCAATCGAAATGTTTATTTTGGATTAAATAAACGCTTAACACATTATCTTATTAAATTCCTTTAAATTATTTAGAAAACCTAAATAATATTCCACAACAACCTCTACCGAGAATATAATTTCATTGCTTAATGCTATTGAATTAGATTTACTGAAACTTACTGAATTTGCTCACACAGTGTATAATAACTTCCCAAAAAATATATAATTTCTGTACTACTTTAGGATTTTTCCCCCACCTTACACTTGTGGTGTTCCTGAGCCTACAATCAGCCAACAAAAAATGATTTCAGTCAATCAGCTCCTTCTGGAAGTGACTGATTGTGGATCACATAGATCTGAGCTTATGTACCTCAGTCTTTGAGTTAACATTGCCAATATTATCCAAAAAATAATCCTTTCACCCCAAAGTTGGGGTGCATAAGCTCAGATCAATAAGGCCTACAATCAATCAGTTCCAAAACGAAAAAATAAATAAATAAAAGTTGCTATTTGAAAGTAAACAAGTTGACAAAAAGATTGAATACAAGATTTGGTGATGATGTAGCATAATGAGAGATTTACAAGCAATTTTTAAAAGGACAGCAATTTTGATCTCAACAACCGCTATAAGAATATCATTTCATTTAAAGAAGTGAATTTTGAAGTGAGGATGTTAACAAATTGCAACATAAGACCTGATAAAGTCACATCATGAAACACTTGACAGAAGAACTGACATGAACATTTATCATTAATCAAACCTCCTCTGACCTTGAGAACATAACCTTGCTACTCGCCCATGAACATCTCGCCTCAAGGTGGAACACATGCTCTTGATTCCAGCAATGCCATTCAACACCTCAAGCAGAACTACAAGTGACGAATGTGTCAGCATTTCATAAACACCAAAGCCATCTATGAGGTTGAAGGCAAACCAAATAAGAAAAGCATCAAATAATACAAATACAATTGGGTTATAATACAACTGCCGAACTGTGACAAAATGATGAGGTAAGTTTGAGAAGATCATACAGGTTCAATTACTTGCCAACATGGAAGAAAAAAATGACTTGACATTGAAGTGTCAATTCTCATGAGAAATTACTGAGGAAAAAAAAAAAAAAGCTTTAAAAAGACTGCAAATTGGGTCAGAACAATTTTGAGGTCTGTCAAAAGAGTTCTCCATGGTGAATAAGTACAAGACTTTCAATTTATAATTTAAAAACGGGGGGTAAAGGGATATAGAGAGGAGGACAATATTGTGCAACAGTGATTTACAACATTTAGGGTGTCGCTGGACAATGCAAAATGTTCTGGCATTGACAAAATGCTCAAATAACAGCATTACAAAAAAGAAAAAACAGCATCTGAGTAAAATAGTACTGTGATGTGATGATAACTGTAATGCTTAAGTTTGTCACATATCAAAGTAAAAAAAATAAACAGACACTAATCTACTTGAAGACGAGCAAACTTTAGAAAAGTCTGTCCTGTATAACTGGTGTGGTTCTAAGCAAAGCCATCCATTATTATAAAACATAAGAACATGTTATACAGTTATATTCACCTATATTAACTTAAGAAACGTTTGAGGTCGGTAAGGTATTTTAATGTTGTGGAAAAGTCTTTTCCTCACCAAGGCTGCATTTATTTTATGATAAATAATGTAGTAAAAAGTGTTATTTTGTTGTTTTTATATTTTTTTAAGTGTTTTTAATATTTTTGTTTTCTCTTTTTATATTTTTTTTAAATGTATTTTTGTGTGATCCAAAGCTGAATTTTCACATCATTACTCCAGTCTTCAGTGTCACATGATCCTTCAGAAATCATTCTAATATGCTGAAACATTTCTTCAACCTCTATGATGAACAGAAAGGTCAAAAGAACTTATTTGAAACAGAAATCTTTTGATAACTTTAATGCACCCTTCTTTATCCTTATTGACATCAGTTTTCTTTGGAAATGACTGCCTGCGATTTTCTAAACTGCAACGCTTCATTTACACAATCTAGTAATCCAACCATTTCCTCTCCAGACAGTTAAGTAACTTTTCTCAATCCCCAATAATTTCCCAATTAAGTCATTTTTTTCTGACAAGGATTCCCTCTTCACATAGTAGCTTCTGCACATTTTGCTGTGTACTGTTTGCGTGATTAAAACAGCTTTGCAAATGGGTGTGTAACAAAGATCCGGCTAAACAATGGAAACACTAAAAGCAAACGGCACCATCCATCATCACAACAGACTATAAACAGCGGTATATTGCTCAGATCTTCATCCGAACGTTTCTATTAGGCATGCACAGTGATTTCTACTGTATCAGCAATATAAAAATATCTGCACACAGTAAAATTAAGCACAGCCTTGAGTCGTCTCAGGTGCATGTATGATCCTGTACTGTTCTGTGATTAGGCTGCGCCGTGCCGCTCAGTTCAGTTCTAACACAGAACATTCCATTCCCTCTCTGGAGGCCACTTCCACTCCAAACTTTTGTAGCTGCTCGGGAAGGTCAGACGGTCACCATGGCGACAGTTCTGAGGTCGCAGGTCAACAGGGCCGCACTGCTGACTGGTGATGAGAGATGACAGCATGAGAGGCCACAGGGAGCGCTTTGAAGTTCATAAAAACGAGTCACATGGACTCCATTATGATCCCTGTACGAACACCTAATATCACGTTGTGGGATCTAATAAATAAACATCAGCTCGTGGAGCTGCTTTAAGCACCGCCGTCAGGGTTGCACGAGATAAATGTGCTCCTGTTAAATATTAGACAGCATACTAAACAGTTCACCACCCAGCTCCATTAAGCATCTCACACCGGGTGTTTGTCTGACATTGGGCTCCGATGGTTCACAAACATCCAAGTGTTTCCTCAAACAAAACACTGCCCTTAAACAGTGCGGTTCCCACTGCAGTGCAGCTTTTGTTGAATACAATGCTACAGAAGAGATCGGCTTTATTGTGCGGACAAAAACCTACTAGTTGCAGAATCTCCCAGACGAAACATAGCTCAGCTATTTTCCACACGGTCGTAATTGCATGCCGCGTGGTTTGGTGCCGTGGACCAAAGCTGCGGAGGATCCAAAAGAAGACGTCTGGCTGTGATCCCGACGAGTCAACAAGATGTGTACGCAAGTGAATCTGGCCTGCTGCGGCTCTCCAATTATAACCTGCCCAAGTTTCCTGTCCAAGACGCTGCGGTCAAGCGTTCCCTGGCGAACTTACCCTTGAGCTATACGCTGCTCCGAATACATTTTACTGAATTTAAAATAAATCTTCTCCCAAATAGAGCTGCAGCAGAGGTGAACAAGTTCGCAATCCTTTCAAATTACCAAGAACAAAGTAATTTTTTTTTTTTTGGCCAGACAGCGAGAGAAAGGGCATCTTCATTTGAGATTCAACTCAAGCAGTCATTAGAGTTTCTTTAGAGACACATGAACCAAACTAAAATCTAAAAAGGATGGTCCACCCTCCACGCTCACCTCAGGTTGTGTCATTCCTGCACAAACACAACAGGAGATATTTAAAGGGGTCATTGGATGCAAAATTCACTTTTACATGTTGTTTGAACATAAATGTGTGTTGCCAATGTTTGTACATAATCCACCCTATAATGATAAAAATCCACCCAGTTTTTTTTTAATCCCTATATACAATATCCCCTTTCTGAAATCTCAGATTCTTGGCTGTATGATGTCACACAGACCCAGGCCCTCCCACGATTGTTGACTGACACTAGTGTTTCAGCATAGACCCGCCCTGAATCAGACAGTCCTCCATTGTTTCACCGCCGGAGCAGGTGTAGACAATAATGACTCCCAAGCGATGGAGGTGTTTTGTTGTTGGATGTAATAAGGAACATAGCAGTCGTCATTTACTCCCGACATCTGAGCTGCTTAAAAGGATTAGGTTTGTTTTTAAAGGGAATGTGCCACCCGATCTACGTAAATGCGTTTATGTTTGCACGAATCATTTGTGATCCAGCCTCACCTACAGGAGGAGTATAAAGTTATTTTATGAATATTTGCAAATCGCCTTTCCTAATAAAGTGCTAGTTAACAAATTCCACGGCTAAAGTTTACAGTCTCATATGAACGGCTCGTCACCCTACAGATGACAGGGGCAGGGTCAGCAGAGCTCATTAGCATTTAAAGAGACATGCACTAAAACGGCTTGCTGTGTGTAGAGTAGACTTGTGCCGGTATTCGGTAATGCGATATATTGCGGTAATGAATATGCACGATATTGTTATCGTGGGCACTTCTAAATACCGTGAATAATTATATATTACAAATTATTCAGAATTTGGAATGCATTTTAAGAATACTTTTCCCATCAACTGGTCAAAATGCACAACACCGCTGTATGCTGCTTGAAAGAAGCTGCGCTCTGATGTGAATAAGCACGCATGAGAAGCACATGGGGGAACACGTGAGAGACGCGCTGAATGAAAGCACATTCACTCTCTGACAGCAGATGGCACTAAACTGCAGCCCTTACCCTGTAAACCCCATAAATAAAGCAGCTGCTACTTTCTAAACCATATTTAAATCATTTTAAATAGCCATTCAGATTTGTGGATTTTCTATTCATCACAGAGCCAAATACTTAAATATTTAGACTTAATAGGCTATTTATTTTCAAACTTTTTTTTTTAATCTGGACTACCACATGCCCTAGATATTGTTTAAAAGTGTTTTGATTCTTAATTGTTCATTCACACTTTACATTAGGGCTTCATTAGTTAACAAACTGCCAATGAAAAATTCTTCTGAACATTCATTAATCTTAGGTATTCCAATATTTAATAACACATTGTTAAAATTGAAAGTTGCAACTGTGTTATTTAATGAGCTAACATGAACTAAGACTTGTATTTTTAACAAAGATTAATAACTTCTATAGCAAATGCAGCTATTGCTCATTGTTTAGCTGTGCATTTATTGAATGAGCATTATGCGATGTCCAAACTGATTACACTATATTTTATGTATTGCACTGTATTTTATGTAAAATCATTTTCTATTTTTTTTTTGTCTTTATTTAATTTTTTTTGTGTATTTTTTTATATTTTTTTAAGTTTTTTTATTTTTTTGGTTTTTTTTTTTTTTTTTTTTTTTTACTTTCTTTTATGTAAAGCACTTTGAATTACCATTGTGTACAAAATGTGCTATATAAATAAACTTGCCTTGCCTTGAATGCTAATGCATTAACTAAGGTTAACTAATGTATTGCTTTATTGTATTTAAATGTTCAGTTATTTTTGTTATAAGAAAAAAGTTATTTAACCTGTTATACTGTATTATGACCACTTTTTTGAAACTAAATTTCAATACCGTGATAATACCGTATACCGTGACAAAAGCATGATCAATTAATCGCAACAGGAAAATTTGATACCGGCATATCCCTAGTGTAGAGCCGTTTTTGACAGGGTAAAAAGGGTGTTGTTTTACACTACCTTTTGAGAAATTTTAACCAAAGTATGTTATAGACTTTTTATTAAGACCCTAAAAAAAAAAAAAAAAAAAAATCATATCAACTCCGATGACCCCTTTAAGAACTGTTCAATTATTTTTGTCCATGAAAATCATTGGGGTCCTCAGGTTTTTATTATATTTATTATATTTTATTCAACTGGCTTATTATTCAGCAGATACTGAAGATTTAACCTTATTTTAAGGTTACTGAAGTCCCTGAGGAACTAACAGAAAAACATGAGGAGCAGTAGGCCTGAATAGGGATGGACTTAAATATCCTCCTTATTTTACGCATTTAAAATGAAATGGTTTAGAAGTATCAGAGTTGGGATACCAGCAGTGCTCAGATTTTTAGAAAGGATTATGGGTGTTCACATAGGACACAGCTAGAGATGGGATACAAATGATGAAATAGAACACGAAGGTCTCAAAACATAGTCAGGGCTCGACAGTGCGAGCATTTAACTCGCATTTGCGAATAAAAATAGATGTGTGTGAACTGGAAAATTTATTTAGGAGCATGAGTGTGAATACAATACAAAATACAAAACACTCTAACTTATACAGTAGCCTATAACAAATGTATTAATTTCATCAGTTTATGGAAAAATAGCGATACAGCCTCATATGATTACTGAACTTTAAAAAGGTAACAGTTAATTTAAATTAGCATATAATGGTTACAGTAACTTGGGACGATGTCAAATAAGAGCTCTGTGCAGACCACAAACACTCCCGACTGGGTTAGATGTGTGGCTGAATCCGTATTCATAAAGGCGCAGAAAACAAATAACGCATTCTACGGAGCGATTAAAGGGACATGGTTAGCCACTTGCAAGCTGTAGCCTGTTAACATTTCACTTACCACATAAACAGAGTAAGGAGAGATGACTGATAGGATGATGGCGAATGATTTGCAGATTCTGAGCACCACTGACAAACATCTAATCTTGTCAAATGTGTGGTAAGTACTGCAGAGTGCTGCTTTGTACTAGAGGGTGACACGGGAGTGGATTTTCAAACCTTTCCCATCCTACTCCCGCAAAAAAATAAAAAAAATAAAAAAATAAAAATAAAATCCCGTCCCATCCCAATCCCACGAAAAAACTGGGGGAAAATCCCATCCCAATCCCGGAAGAATGACTCCCATTCCCCTCCCAGTCCAGTGTTGTTTTTCTGGCCGAAATCTTTCAGTTACTGTTAAAAAAAAAAAAACACAGTACAGATCATAGCATGCCCACTTTAGTTGAATAAAAATCCAGAATGTATTTTTTTTTTTTGTTATTTTATTGAACTGAAAACCATCTTAAACAATGCACAGTATGCATTAGACACTAAATTTAATTTAAATAATCCATGCTAACACACAAGTTTTCTATTTGATTTTTATTCATTTGAAAGTAGACATTTCACTCTCTATTTATTTTTCATACACAAATTTTCTCTCTCAAGTTCACAGACAGAGATGGCAGAAAGCGCATCCTGTTTGCTTTAAATTATTTTACCAAAGCGCAATGTTTCGTTGTTATTCTGAATGCACACAAATAAAGGTAGAGTCTTTACAGATTCAAAAGATGTATTAATTTTATCTGTATGACCAAAAATATAGAGTATTTTAAGAGCAAGTGAGCGCACCGGCGCCTCTATCTGTCCTGCTGTGAGCTTCCACACACACTTCAATTGCACACATTTATGTAGGTTAACATTAGATTGAGCAGCCATGTAAAGTTGTTACTACATACATCTTCAAGATGAAAAGCTATATTTGAGGTCGATGTATGATAGGAGGAGTGCAGGGCAGGACAGGGCAACTAGAATTGAGTTCAAAATTAAAATATACAGTTTATAGATTATTTATATAAAAGGTATATTTGTGTGTAAAGTTGGGTAACAATGTTATTACGATTCCCGGTCCCGTCTCAATCACATGATTAAAAGTGATTGCTTCCAATCCCGCGGGATTCCCGTGACCCCTGGGATTCCCGAAAAAATGTCAGCCTCTACTCTGTAAGTGTGATCACGAATCTCGAAAGTGAAAGTAAAAAAGCACACATTCATACTCAAATTTTAATGCCCCGCAAATTAGTAACGGCTCCATGATGCCAACAGTTTATATACAGTATAATTACCCAATGATATAATTGCGACAGAATATTTTGAAGTATATTTTTCCTCCCATCTCTTACCTTTAGGGGTTCCATTTTTTTGAAATGGAAATGTCCTAGCCTTATGAACAGTTAATTTTTGCTAATCGATGGACTGTTATGTTAATAAGTTTCATCATTAGGCTATGTTTATTATATTAATATGTTTCGGCCCGTTACAATCACTATATGGCTTGAGTTAAGGTAGTCTATCTTCTGAATTAAACAGTTTATCATACATATTGAAAGCGTGAATCCCATCTCTCTCTGTTTATGGGTATTTGTGTGTGCCTGCAGGGTAGGGGTGCGATTTTCAAATAATAATCAAATAATACCCAGTGATTTTCAAATATTATTTTAGCTTGGAATGCCCATCCCTAATCTGTATATTGACTGACTTGTTATTATTGTTCAGTAACACTTAACAGTTTCCATTAGTCAACATGAAAAAACAATGACTGCATTTATTAACCATGTCCATGTTAATTTCAACTTTAATAATATATTATAAAATCAAAAGTTGTGTCAGCTAATAATATTCAATGGAGCTAACATTAACTAACAGTTGTATTTTTATTAATTAACATTAACAAAGAATATTAACTACTGCAAAAATTAGCTATTGCACATAGTTAGTTAATGTTAACCTGCTTTAACTAATGTTAACAAATGGGACCAGAATCAAGGCCTGATAGTATTCAAATAACTATTATTAAGTACTAAACCAATTCTTTTTAACCTAAAACAGTGATGCACATTGCACATTTGCATTTGGGTCATTTTGACTCCCTCAGACAGAGCCAGTGTGAGCATAAGGCAAGATGATTGATTTGACAAGCAGAAAATGGGTAGATACAACATACGGCGACAAGGACTCGCAATCCAGAAAAAGGCAATGTCACTGTCACTAGTGTCATCACAATGAGACTAGCGTTATCAGAGGTTTTTGTCGAGACAAGTAGATAAATGTCCTGCAGGTGGCCGGTCCGTGTTGCACGACTCCATACTGTGCTGTTAATCGATGGTTTCTGTTGATCATTCCTGCAGTAGAGAAAGATTAATAAGTCTGTAGAGCGAGCCTCAGACCCAGCCTTGTCTTCGAAAACAAACAGCGGGTAGCAATTTGTTCCAAGCACAATATCAGCACTCTGGACGCAAATAGAAATCTCCAAGAAGGAATTCAAAACTCCAAAACCGAGGAGTGGCAAGCCAAGCCAAAGCTGCTGGAATCATTTTCCCCAACTTGGAGTTAGAAACAGCCAACATATATAGAGAGAGAGATAGAGATTACAAGGATAGACATTAATAGCTAACTTCTAGGAATATGCACCCCATTCAGGAAAGAATTACACTCAGGTTTCCATAACGCTAACGGTCAACCGCCACAATGTTATCAAATGCCTGACGTGATATTTAAATAATATATGCAATACAAAAAAAATAAATAAATAAAAAAATAGCAATTTAACAACTACAATATTTGCTCAACTGGGTGAAAATTTTGTCATTATTACACATAATGTCCAAAATTGGTAATGAGATTAAGAATATCATTAAATTCATATTTGCTTGACAAGATAGATAATTATTTCTCTTTTGTTTCCTCACAACCCAACTTTAACTTTGTTTAACTTAAAGTTTGTATACCGGTTTGAAATAAAATTTAATTTTGTATCAAGAAGCCAATTATATTCTCAAATGAAAAGGAAAATTGACCAAGAGAAACGATTTCTTAATTAGCTGGACCATACAGCAAATTATGACTTAATATCAGAAACAGAATGGATGGCGAAATGAACTGCAGGAAAAAAATAAAATAAAAAAAAATCCCCAAATGAATTAAGATGAAAGAACAACTGATATCGAACCACTTCCTGACTACATAAAATTACTGTATATACTTTTCATTAGTAAACAACTTTAAAAGAACAAAAAAAGTGCTTTTTGCCATCTCAACATTGGGCTCACTGAATGCAAGAGCACTGCGGACTGTCAATATTCTATTACTATTAATAGGATTCATTACTTCCATATCTGCTGCAGGCATCCAAAGACAGTGAACACCCAGGAACTCTTCCTCCCATCCACCGGAGTTTGTTATCTCCTCTGGTCAGTCTCCCTCCATTAGAATAACAGATGAGTGTTTGCATTTCAGACTGCTCTCCACTACAAAACAAATTAAACCCCACACTCAAAAAAAACTATGCACTTTTATAGACATCATTATTTTAGCAGACCAAACACATTTTGTTTTTGCAGCCCTCACTTAGTATTGTCACTCCCCGGCTAATGCAAACAAAAATTGGCTATTAATTCAAGTGCACTGGCAAAAATCCAGACTATCTCAGAGTGGGCAATGTTAGACAACTGTGCCGCAGCACAGAACATTCGTTTCAATTTGTTTCATGTGCTTACAGAACTATTACAACCAAAATTAAAAACCAACCTAACTCGTGGTGCAGTTGTGCTCATTTATACTACCATCAGTTCCAAGGTTTACTTAAAGCCTTGCCAATGGATATTACAAATTTTTTATTTGAATGAAATCTGTGTATACTAAAGTAAGTATTTTAATAAAGAAAAAGACCTTGTGTTTTAGGTACAGTACCAGCAATAGGCTAAAAATCTTTAAAAACTGGTGCACTTATACAGAACATTTGCTTCTGAATTATACTGCATTCTCAATGAGCTCATGCATCTTACTGTAGTATTTTTTATAAGAAAGCTCATGACTATTTATTAAGTATCATTACCATTCATGCAGATATGAGAATCATCTGGAAGAACTTTGAGATTGCAAAAGAAGCAGGGCAGGGCATTTTGAATTTTTTGCTTTTAAAACCAACAACACTGAAGATATTCAAAAAAAGAAGAAAAAAAGAAAAGGAATAAGCAAATAAAAGCATAAATGGTTTTTCTTGTTAAATGAGTTCTTAATTACTCCAAACTTAAAAGTAGAAAGCATTTACGCAGTTGTGATTCATAAAGTTTACCCATTTAGTTAACCGATATATAACATTAGCATATGACCTTAAAACAGAAGGAATACAAATCAGAACACAGTCCAAAACATCCAAGCACTGTGTAATAACTAATTTTGGGTACGCATTGTGTGTGCTTTTAAATGTAAATTCTTGTTAATTGAGTTCATTCCACAGAGGTCATCTGTTCTTCTGAGACCTCTCTTCAAAAACAATCTCATACGAACAGGTCTTTAAGCAATGCCCAATGTCAGTGGGCTAATTTGCAATGCAAATGCGCATTTGCTGTAATTTCAGCAAACCAAACCTGGAGTTCCAAAACCAAGCAGGATCGAGTTATCATACGAGAACATCAAAATTTGAGTGCAGCACTTTGCTTCAAATTAAATGTTACGGTATTAGCCCAGTAAGGTTTAAGGAGAGCAACCTGAGGAACAGACCATGCACAAACACTTTTGCATGTTTCAAACCACACAAGTATCAATTAAAATACTTATGACATCTAATCTCCTTACAAATGCAGACCGTCTCATATTGTACTGGATATTCTCCCAGTGTGATAACCAGCTAGATGGCCCTCAGCAACACTAAACTGCTTTTATAGCAAGAGACTAAATTACGAAATCGTAACCCCTTAAAAGCCACAAAAGTACACAAACAAACACCTGGGGCCTCATTTATAAAACTTTGCGTAGATTTCATCCTTAAAGTGTGCGTACGCACATAAGGCAGAATTTGCGTACGCCAGAACCTGCGCAAAAATCCCTTTATAAATCCCAGTCAGGGGAAGATTGTGCGTACGTGCATCTCCACCCCGACTCCTCCCCGAAATCACCATATATGGAGCTTACAACGCCTTGTTTTACTATGCATAACCTCATCTGCATGTCATTTCCATGCATATTCCCTTGCACGTGACACGATGTTTAACACTGAGACATTAAGGAAATATGAGATGGGGACTATAATGCCATTTGTGCCATACACATTAATTTTTATTGCTAAAAAATTATCCAGTATCCTTGTTATGTTTAATAATATATATGAAAATATCCATAAACACAAGATGGTTTAAAGTTGTTTTCAGATATATTTTAGAATAGAGTTGATCTCATTCTTTTCCACTGGCCAAATAGTATTTCAATTGTTTTAAAAAAAATCTAATTAAATGTATGCAGTTTTGCTGATGAACATCTTTTAGCTTTTTTTAGTGGAAACAGATAAGTCCATATTTATTGCAGTGTAAACACAATTGTCTGATTCGGCTTGTCACTGACAAAGTATTTTAAAAAGGAAAGGTGCAAATCTTACCATTTTCTCCTAGTTATATCCTTCAAACATAGTGGTATTTTTCATTATGTTGTGGAGATGCCTTCACACGACATCAACACCTCCGTGCAGCTGCGGTTGTACAGTAAGCTATTATCATTGGTCCTATACCGGACAATGGACTGTTTGACCACTGAATACAGCAGTGTCCATCATAATATCGAAGTAAGTGGGCATCATTGATCATTGTTCTCACTAAAATATTTCTCATAACGTGATCTGTAGTTTAGTTTAAAGATGAATTATTACTCCTCGCTGTCATTAAAACAACATACCACAGGAATTTTTTTAGCCTATTGTTAAAAAAATATGTAATTAAGTTTTTTTGTAAAATTATGTAATTTTAGTGTTTATATCCATTAATGCGAGTGGAGTATTTAATGTAAATGTGTATACTGACATGAAAACAGAGTTTAAAATCGCTGTTTGCTTAATTACTTTTCTCACTCCAGGAAAAAGAAGTGCGTACGCACGGTCAAGAGCATCCTTACGGTGCGCACTTATTTACGCCAAGTTAATCTTTTTATAAATCCCGATATGTGCGTGGAAAAATGCGTACCCATATTTCTATGCCCATTTTGTGCGTACGCAACGTTTATACATCAGGCCCCTGGGCTTGCAGATGCTTGCACCTGAATATCTTTAGAGTGGAAATAACAGGGCAAATGTTAGGAAATACTGCAATGTACCAAACCCTAATTCCTTGCCGACAGCATCACACAAGTGAATCTAATGTGCTGCATTTTACTAAGCTATTTGCATTATTCTAATAGCATAAAAAATTAGGGGTTGGAAGAAATGTTTGCATTGCGATTCGCTCTTCAACAAATCTGAGCTTTTTTTTTTTTTGCATATTCACAGCCGTATATACACAAAAACACACTCAAAACCCATCAAAAAATGTATACAATCTAGCATAAGGTTTCATGCTTGAAGCAAAAATCATCCTCCTTGACAAACTGCTTTTGTTACTCTTTTTTTAAGTCACTTTGGATGAAAGCATCTGCTAAATGTATAAATGTGAACGAAAATCACAGGTTTCATTGTACAGGATATGCACTCTGAAAAATATATTTCAGTAGGCCTACTTTCCTTTTCAAATGCTCTACGAAGGGATCATTTATGCAGTTTGTAATGCAGTATGAATTTGATACACAATTGTTTTGATTTATTATTCATTTGCAATTATTTCATAAAAGCATTTAAAAGCAATTTAATTAAATGCACAAATAAATTCAAGTTGGTAATCAATAATAGAAATGTAGATTAATAATTGTTTTAGAATCAGATCGTGTGATTTTCTGAATCATATTGTGAGGTGCCTAAATATTATACTTTCTAGTACTGTCTTCTCTATGAAGGATACACATGATGCTGCCTTAGATTAGATTGGTCTACTCTTTAAAACAGTCTTCCTGTTGTTACCACGAGTGCGGGAACTATTCGGTTGGCTGTAGAGACCTTTAAGCAAAAACATTTCAATAGGCAACTCCTTTTGCAAAGATCAAGAATACATTCATTTTTTTTTTACTCTAGATAAACATCCATTCCCCAAACACTAGGCCTATATCCTCCAAGCTATTGCTAAATTCTATAGACAATAATTGATCATTGAAAATTAATCATCGTCTTTTTAAAAAAAGTAACATTGCTTTTTTGAGTCTCTCCTAAGGACTTGTTCGTTTTAAGCAATTCCTTTCCATTCGCAGACGATTTATCTCCGTGACAGGCCAAAGGGCATGGTGTGCACGCGAGCTTGGCCTTGACAAATTAAGCCAAGGCCTTGGTGAAAAAAAGGGAAAAGATGCAGACAATTTAATGAAATCTCACTCCATCCGACCACGTCAAACTATGCCAGGGCTTAATTAAATGGTTTGTGGAGAAACTGAGCTGGAGTGGGCGGCAGGGTGACGGTGCTTGACGAAAAGGACATTAAGCTCACACCTTAAACACATCTGGCTTTGGTTACGGGCTATGCTTTAGGTTCAGACTCCATTTCACGAATCCATCTTTCACTCTGCTCAACTTGGATTTTCTGGGAAATCCGGACAGCTGCTGAAGCTGCAACACAGCAAAAGGACAATGAAATTCTGCTAGCGTCACTGTCATGAGGATGTTTGCACTGGTTGCAGGCTAGCAACAAAGGTTTATTATAACAGGGCTGTAATTTCTCTGAAACTAAAGGAGATGTTTTTGTGTGGAGGTGTGGTTAAAGACCAGACCAAACCCCAGGCGGCTGTATCATTACCCTTCTGTCATCTGCAACCTCAAGTTAGAGCTTGTTTTGAAAGTTTGAGGCGTATCCAAGATTCTCAGGGCTATCATTGTTCAGTATTGACACATTGGACAAATCTGAACACTATTTTCTACTTAACCACTAAATCTGAAACCATTCTCTTCGGTTTCCAACTGGGTGAGAACAATTCAATACTCTATTCCAAAACAATGGCTTAGGTTTCAACTTATGTGCTCATTCAATTTTTGTTACAAGAAAGTCTTGCATTTGTATAAATAAACTTTGTAATGTTTGACAAGTTTAATCTGGTGCGTTGAAACATTCAAATGAATTTAATCATTTGTTAAATACTGAAATTATAGAATAAAGGGATGGTGTTCAAAAAAAATAAACAAATAAGCCATCCAGAAATTGCATTTTATCAACTTGTGCACATTTATAGTCTTATAAAATATTCACCAAAATAAAATAAAATAAATATTCTTATTAAATATTCACCCAAAAAAAAAAAAAAAAAAAAATTAAGGGCTTCCAATCTCTAAAGTAAACCCTACATGGCAACACATGGAGTTAAAAGTTTACTTGTGAAATCATTTTGAAAAACCATGACAAACTTAAATGATTTCTTTCACAGACTGCACCGATCAAAGTTCACCTTAAAAAGTGGAAAAATAAATTAGTCTGTATGTAAAAAAGATGAAAATTATGCAAATAATAATATTATTATAAAAAATAAAGAAATATATACAAAAAAATTTCTGGAGTAAAAGCATCATTACTCCAGTCTTGAGTGTCACGAGACCCTTCAGAAATCATCCTAATATGTTGATTTGCTGCTTAAGAAACATTTCTGATTATTATCAATGTTGAAAATAGTTGTGCTATTTAATATTTAATGGAAACCATAATACTATATTTTAAGGATTAATTAATGGATAGAAAGCCCAAATGAACAGTGCTTATTTTTTACAAATCTTTGTTACAAAAGATAAAGCCTTTACCGTGACTTTTATCCAGCAAGGAAGCGTGAAATTTATCAAAAATATTTAAAAAATACTGAGTTTCGAAAGGTATGTATTTTCAAAAATAATAATTTATTGAAAAAATATTAAGTCTTTTTGTAAACACAAACCTGTTGTTTCAACAGAAAAAGTGTCCACAGAAAAGAACAAAAGTAAAAATGCATGGGTTCTTTAATAAAAACAAATGCTAACAAACAAAATACTAAAATGCCCCTTCTAGTCCTTCATTAGCTCAGGGGAACTGCATTAATTACTGGAGTTGCAGCAAACACATGGCAGATGACTTGTAGTGGCTATTTTACAGTCTGGCAGGAGGATTGGAGGCTTACATGTGTGAAAAGATGTCAACAGATGTAAGAAAGCCTTCCACAAAGAAAAACACCACCCAAGGCTGCTCAAGAACATAAATTCAATGACTTTTTGAATAACGTCAGTAGATTACGAAACAAACTGGCTTTTTAGACTGTCTGGAATTGTAACTGGCTTTCAAACAAACACCAACTCCAAACTTTAAGAGGTGGAATCTTTATTACAAAGAGCATTCCGGCTTTATGGCTGCTTCAGCTTGAACTTCACAGGTTGCACTAGAAGCACTTCAAAGTAGACTGCTTTCCACACTGCCATATGATTCAAGCAGCTGATGTCAGGACGGGGAACGGCACACGATTGCTTGCTTAGAAAAATATCATATGATCAAAGCATTGCCAGAAACAGTTACATTTCATTGGCCAAGAAGTGTTGGGGTTGGCACACCCGGCAAATTTCTTAGTATCTGCTAAGGTGTTCCGAGAAGTTGTCTTTGGTGTTCTGAATGGTAGCTAGAGCACTCCTATAGGTACTTGCTAACTATTATGTTCTGGTATATCTTTAATAGTTTTTGTAAGCTTTCATTTAAATATAAGCTTATTTAATTATGCAATTAAATAAAATTTAACTTTATCAAACCACATTAACACTTGGTAATCAATCGAGAACATAATTTATTCAGTTTTCCAAACAAATAAAGCCACTCGTTCTTAAATAAGGAGTAAAACAGAAGAGGGACTGGTAGTGGTCTACAAGCATAATAAATTAATACAACTTGTCACATGCATGTAGATTGATATGTCAATGTCTATCGACCCAAGGAGTTTAAGATCTCGTATTGTGGTCTTGAGAAAGACACCCAGAGTAAGAATGATGCTTGCGGTTCTCTGGAAGACTGCCTACCCTGATGATGCTTTTACAGTATCCTCACTCTCAAATGTCACTTTCCCTATATCACAAAAGACAAGTCCATGTTCATAGCTCATTAGCTTTCACTAGAAATATCCAAGTGTGCTGTAATTGTCTACAAGGAGCAGTGGGGAAGCACAGGGCAAGCACAGGAATAAAGACAATGGATCTGATTTATTCTCCTGAATCAATAGAACAGTACAATACACTGCACTATACTTGAAAAACAAAAAGATTCCAATCAAAGCAATGAACACCCTGTTCATCTTTTGTGCTGTGCTTTGCGGAGAAGGCAAATTGACAGTTAAAAAACTGATCAACAACATGCTTGCACCAACATGCCGAGTTACAAAATGGTGAACTGTGATGCAATATTTATCTTGTAAGAACACCTCTTTGAACCAATGTGATGAAAAAGATAATGGATTTTCTGAGAAATTGCAAATCCACTTTTTAAAACAAAAAGAAGTATAGTTTCCATGAATAAAACATTTCGCTTTATAAATGGTCTATATAAAATATCTATATAAATCTATATAAAATGGAGAATGGGAAGGGAAGTACCTAGGCACCTCAATGAAGAGGGTCACAGTCTGGACTACCACGAGCCATTTCCTCTCAACAGCTGAAATTCTCCGGAGGCCAATTATGTGCTTTTTTTCCCCTTCCACTTTTCCTTCTGGGTCATTTTTAGCCTTAAGCTTTCATATCAACTTTCATTGCAACATTTTTGAGGGAGCGGAAGGAATTCAAGCGAGCTAAAAAGGGTTAAATAAGATGCATGAACCACAGACGCACACGGCGACAGCTACTGGGAAAAAATGGCGAGCTTGATACATGTTTGCGGTTCCCATGAATGTGGCACTGTTTTCCGACTCACGATCCCCACAGTTTCAAAGAGAGGCATGGGAACCCATCAAAAGCCATAAATCATTGAGCAGCCACGTAAACATTCTTTTTCAAAATTGTTTTATGGTTGTTTAAGGACACAAGACAAGCTTTGTTTTTGATGTTCCGCAATCCTTTCCTCATAAAGCAGATATTGCTTCTAGGAAGGTAAACAAGGTAATGGGGCAAAATAACCTTTGAATCCAGATTCAATATAACCTGCGTTCTCTGTTGTAGGTTCAGAAATAAGGTTAAAGCAAACATTAAGATATTACAAAGACAAAATCAGCATTATATGAAAGCGGTCAAGTGAAAGTGAATAAAACAGACTGTAGTTTATACATCTACTCAGACATGACAATTTGGTGACAACGAATTCCCAAACTGAAAGGGAAAATACTGCATGACTTGCAAATACAATGGCAGCAAATATGAACATTTTTGAAGCAATGATTACTATTGCTTGTCACTTGACCAAAAGATGTGGCTGGTAAGTACAAACACAGACAACATCTCTTGTAGATTTATCCTGTCAAACCTGGTAAGTACAAAGTGTAGTGTAAAGGGAAATAATGTACAAATTTACCTTTATGCAAAGTTTAACCTTATGCAAATGAGCAGTGAGTCTACCAAGACACTGAAGCAGGAACAAACAAACAAACAAATAAATATTATACTATATATATATATATATATATATATATATTATTTTTTTTTATGAAATTGAGGGCATTCCATGCACTGATAATTATTCATCTTGTTCACAAGGTTATGTATCTACCGGCCAATAAAGGCTTAAAATGTAAACATCAGCTCGATATGAAAAATTATGCTGATTACGGCTGCTTGCCAATAAGACGAATAACTCACATGTGCTCAAGGTGTGCTATCGATAAGATCGGCAGTGTTGTCATTCTTGATGTGAACTTTTGCCTGAATGGTGATTAGAGTCACTGTTTTTGTGAAATGCTCGATTATGATCATAATCACGATTATTTTGGTCAACACTGTAATCACAATTATTTAACAAGATTATTAGGGGGCCAAAAGACAAAAAAAAATGTATACGAGCGATTTAAAGATAGTGATGCATATCAAATGTCTATTTCCTATAAAGAAGGTTACTATGACATCTACATTGTAGAGATCAGTCTTCACTGTAAGAATTAAACTTTCTTTGTTTCTTATTAAAGCTACAAAAGTCCTAAACTCAAGAGCAGTCTTGTAATTTTGAATTTGTCTTTTGTTGTTTGATTAATATTAAGCACACAGTTGCAGCAGGAATATTAGCCTGCTGTCACTTTAAGAGCCAATTTACCATTACATGTGTATTTTCATTCTCAATTCTTTACATTAACTTATTACATGACATACAAGGTATACATGAATAATTACTAAGCGCCACATTTTAACACATTTTTGTGTGTATTTGCGCTCCAAAGGGGGTGGAATGGGGTGCAATAATCATTTTATCTCGATTATTGTATTTTCATAATAGTTGGAAGCCAAAATCGAAATCGTTTTTCAATTAATTGCACAGCCCTAGTTTTGGACTGCTGCACGTAATTTGAGAATGCAAGTACAGAATGATGTGACTGGTGCAATAGAGTGAATGGTCACCAGCGTGTGCAGCAGCACTAATGCCCAATAATGCCCGGGGAAGTCGTGGCCTAATGGTCAGAGAGTTTGACTCCTAACCCTAAGGTTGTGGGTTCGATTCTCGGGCCGGCAATACCACGACTGAGGTGCCCTTGAGCAAGACACCGAACCCCCAACTTCTCCCTGGGCGCTGCAGCATAAATGGCTGCCCACTCTTTCGGGTGTGTGTTCACGGTGTGGCAGTGTTTACTGATGTGTGTGTGCACTTGGATGGGTTAAATGCAGAGCACGAATTCTGAGTATGGGTGACCATACTTGGCTGTATGTCATGCCACTTTCACTTTTTTTTTTTATTCGGTAAAGTCCTTTATTTTTAAAATGTTGAGGTTACAACCACAAAAAAATCTCTTTTATTTATTATATAAATAATAAATATATATTCTTTTTCATTTTTTTTTTTTAAATATCATTACATCAGATATCTGCAAAAATCCTTACCGTCTATTTTTAACCTGAAACTGCATGCATTATCAAAAGCAAACTAGTAATGCATCAAATTTGTGATCAGATTTTTAAAAGCTATGACCACTAAGGAAGCCCACCAATAAAGTTTTTGCCATCCAGCAAGAGTAGCGACCACCACGGCCCACCTTTAGTGAATAAACTAATGTGTGAATGAGGCATTAGGTTATACTGGGATGCTGATGCAAGAATGGTAATATGCTGAACCAATATTAAAGAGGGGTGCTCCGATCAGGATTTTTGAGGCTGATCACTGATTGCCATTCACAGAAAGCAGTATCAGCAGTATCACCAATGCAGATTTAAATCCTTCTTTTTTATCATGTAGAATTATTTATAGTGATGATCCAACCAAGATTTTTAGACATTTATTCAGGGCCTGAATTTCATTTTTGAAAATGAATTCCCCTATTAAGTGAATCTTGTGAGAGGGGATTTTTTAATTTCAGGGGTGGAGGGTGTCATGCCAATGTCATCAGCATGAGATGATTTTTTTGTGATCTGCCTTTATAGAGGCTGCGATTATTGGATGATAGTGATCGGTAGCTGATCTATCTATCTAATATTAAAACTCCTACACACAGTAATTCTCATTTCAGATCCTACTTGTAAAGCTTTGATTATTAATTCCAACTGAACAGAGTTCAAGCTCATCAAAAGTTAAAATCTCACAGCAGAATATTTGAGCCGGAACGATGCTTGCAGCCTTTCTGACGGTTGCGCATCAGGAAACAACTGATGAAACTCAAAAGTTCTCTCACGTTAACCTATATGCTTGAATAAAAAGCTAGAAGCTCTTCTGTGAATAAAACATTAGAAATATCAACTGTCCTTTTGTAGAAAACCAACAAGGACTCTGTAACAGAAACTGCCAAACGAGTCTCTTAGTCATGGAAAAAGAACAACATGGAGAAAAAAGCAAACAGCAGGATGACATGAATTAGTGAATGTGGCTTTGAATTTTAATTTATAAGCATAGCAGGATGTACAGTGGGTTAGTAGGCAAGGCACTAAATGCAACTGCAAACGAGAGCATTTCATTTCATGCATGCTTTCTTTAATCAAACATCATCTTCTTAAACCCGATACTAATATTTTTAAACTGCATTTCTTAACTTTTAAACAAAGTAACTCCTTTACACTTTGAGTCAGTCAGCTACGGTGGCTCATTATCATGATATCGCGCAAGCCCCATAATTCAACTCGTGCCTTGAAGCAAATATACTGCTGTGTAGTCCTGGTACAATTACGTGCCATAAAATGTCAGCTGCAGCCCAGGATCTTGCTTTCCCTCGACTTCAGCGCAAAACACCTGCAAGTAACCGTCTGGTTTCACAGCTGTGAAATGCTTCAAACGGATTCATTTCTGGTAATCCAAGTTCTTGTTTTCCATCAAAATATTAATCAAATAAATGGAAGAAGGACTTTCTCACAGACCATTCGAAGTGATTTTGGGTGGGACTCATAGCCTAATTCTTCTGTGTGGGATAGTTACCATGTACAATATACTGCATTAAATGTAAAAAAAACAACAAACAAGCACTCTACCATGACGACGTGGCCCTTGAGCATCTGTGAATTATGATCATAAGGGAATGAAAGCAAAGATAACTACAATGGAACAGATGGATCTGTCTCATGCAGTCTCATACAATCCTAAAGACTTCACTGTAAAACCATAGAGTCACAACGGCTGCCTAAACTTCAAACCCAGAGGGAGGTAACAAACTGAATCCTGACCAAGCAAGCAGGAAAATAATGAGATGAGGTATCTGGATGGTGTCCAGGACTTGAAGGCATCCACCGCTATAACCCATATTTTCTTTGAAGACTTTGGCGTACTAGCAGCCTCTCTTTATAAATCTAATAACGGCACACCTCAATAACATAACCAAGTCACCTCATTTATTAATTCAGTCCATTCCCTCAGCCTTAACAGAATAACTTTTGAAATTTTGAAATATTACTAACAATGATATTCTGGTCTCTAGCTGGCAAAGACTTCCTTCAGTGCAAGTCTTTTGGATTTTCGCTCAGAAAAGTAACAGCACACAAGCCACGTGATTTGAGGTATCGTTCATGTGCACAAGCGTTACCTCCTAAAGTTTAATGTTTTTTTTTTAAATAGAGGTTTGCCTTTGGAACCACTAAAAATGGTACTAAAATCATGCTTAAGATTAAATTGACAACTTTTGAACTTGCTTTCCAAGTTCACCTATGACTTAAATGTTGCCACGCTCGAGAGCACATCAACGACTTATTCATGCCTCTTATTACATCACCTAAGAAAAACAGGAGAGTAAAGGAAAACCTACAAAAAAAGCATCTATGACTGCACAAGAAAAAGAGGAGGCACTGGTTAGTAAGCTTTTCTCAGTCTGCAGAAGAAATCCTCCACTTGGAACACAAATGAGACATGTTAAAAACGTTAAGCCCCCGGCACTGGTGTAACCAAACCATATGCTTTTCAGACTCGGCCAGCAGCGCTGTCAGCACGTCTCATCACACAATGTGGGTCTGGGGCTCAGCCAGGTGTGATTTCTGTACGGCAGAGCTGCAGTGAGAAAACCACGCATCAATCTTATTACAAAAGATCACAGGTGATTTACAGTGATCCATAGCAGCTCGACAGTCCAACAAAACATTCTCAGTCTCAAGCTCAAATGCATCTTGCGGCTTCAAGTTTCTTCCCCTACTTATGACTGTGAGCAACAATTTTGAAAGCTCATTGCATAAAAATTGCAAAATATAATTACAATGCAAATTTAAATGTTTAGATCTTAAACATGGCTTAAAGGGTTCTGGTAAAGTGCCAAGAAATTAGGCAGACTATTACTTAACCCCCATCAGAAATAGACTTCAAAATAGAAGTTCTATGATTTTCTAGCACAAGAGACTTTTAACACATTTATGGACACGCTAAGCATTTTAATAATAATTATAATCCCATGATGCACCACTTGTCATTTGGCTGGTCCTATAAAACCAATGACAGTTTTGCCAATGATCAAAGCAGAAACATGTCTGTCGTAATGAACTTTGGTCAGCTGTGAAACCATCAGTCAGTGACACGAATAAGCCATGAACCTGAGCACAGAAGCTGCAATTTAAAAATCATGCACACGCACTGCCTCCAAACACTAAAAATGGCAACGTTATTAGTTCATCTCGAGAGAGATACAGGACTGTTTGCCAGCGTACACCCCGAGGCATTCATTTTCAGCAATTACTAACCGCAGAATATACAGTGCTCCCTACAAAGCATGCAGGGATCCATTCATCACCTGGCTTTACAGTACCATCTGGACACTGGGCTGTTTGTCTTTTAAAGTGAACCCATTACTGGAAAGACAGGCTGTAATATACATCTAAATTAATCATCTAACCGAATGAATTGGCTATCGACTTATATAATGTGCTTTTAATAACATAAGGGGACTGAAAAATCTGATTAGTGTTCAAAAGTAAGAAGTTGTGAAACAGTCTAATTGGAACAAAACCTACAGGCTCTGTATGTGTTAAAAAAAAAGTGTACATTGGTCAGGAAGTGAGGTTCCGGCTCCTTCTGCTCAAGCTTACAGTCAAGGGTCTGTTACAAGCTGAGAACATCAAATGACAACCGGAGAACGAGGAAGATGTTTTATGTATTCCATCAGAGAGAGCCAGAACATTCAGACGTAACATGCAGGGAATGTTCAAAATGCATGAATTTCCTGAGAATGGGGAAATGAGGAAGAAAATAACAAACCTTCATCTTTAATAATTAGAATCTCACTGTGCAGCGGCACATTTTAAGATCTTTGCTTTAAAAGTACACTTCAAAGTCATGTGGATGTTTTTGGGACTGACAACCATATTAACTAAGAGTACTGCTAACAATTTTTCATGTTAATACAACAGCTAACAGAAGCAACATCTTATTTTAATTGAATAACTAAAGGCAGATCTATATTCTATTGAGAGTTAATCTTAATGACAAGTTAATCTGTCAAATCTTACTTTAACTGCTTCATAACAGCTTCATAAATCCACCCAAAGAATAAGCTGCGTAAACTGTATTTAACACACTAAATCATGACTGATAATAACCCTGAATTCAGCCTAAGGTGGTAGATCTCATGACAAAAAAAATGTCTGGGTCATATTTGTTCCCAAAATTTAATTTTTAAATGCTTTTTAAGGCCGTTTCCAGTACATTAAGATTTATACATAGTGATATTACTATTATTTTGTTTATTTATTTATTTATTTATTTATTAACGAAACACATATTCCTATTATGTAAAAAAAAAATAAAAAAAATAACCCTTTTTCCAATATTAAACAAAAAATAATTTTGGGTCTCACAATGTGAGTCCAGTGCTTGGCCATAACTAATGTTTAAATTGTACATTCATAAAGTATTCATTGTGATCGCATATGTTCTATGGACTTTACTTTTTGCTGTTATTAATATATTTAAAACAATTAATAAAAAAAGTAATATCACAGTGCAAAAATCCTTAATGGCACTAAAACTATTTTCTTTATGAACTGTTCTTTTACTTTTGATGTGAACCATTACCCACTATTCTTCCTAGAACTGTCTACGCTGGCAAAAAGCATCTCATGCAGCCAGCAACTTTCATTTTGAATGAAACATGCATGCATGTAAACGAACGTGCAACCTAGAGGTGCTCCGATCAGGATTTTTGAGGCCAATCACCAACCGCCAATCACAGAAAACAGTAACTGCCGATACCAATCACAGATACCGATCTTTTTAAAGCCTTCTTGTCATAATTTATAACTATGTATAGTGATACTTCAATCAGGATTTTTAGACATTTATTCAGGGCCTGAATTTCATTTTTGAAAAAGGGGGGGGATGGGGTGGAATTCCCATCTTAGGTGACTCTTGTGAGAGGGTAAGCAGCACGGACTGTGCTTTCACAGAAGAGTCCGCTACTGATCCGTGGCTGTTTACCACAAACACAACATTTATACATTATTTTGATTTCAAATCCAAACATTGTCACTGAAAAATACTTTTTCAGCATTGCAATTTTTTTTTACACAGTACAGTAATACAATCTTTAACAGACATGTTTAAACAATAACACATTCAATGCTTTTTACTTTTGCATTTACTTCTAAATTGATATATTAAGTTTCTCAAGCAAATGGCAAAACATTTAAACTACTTTTCTTACGTTATCACAAACTTACCATTGACAGAAATAGTCAGCTCTACTGCCTTTCCTTTTGCATTTAAATTTTTATTACAAGCAGTCCTGCGGTTCATAAAGAACTTTGTCTTCCTACCTCCACGAGTGCCATCTATTATTGCCTTGTTTATCTAAAAGTGCTCTTTCCCTTTAAACCTAGCCAAAAAGCCAAATGTGTTGACTGTGAAACACAATAGACTTTAATAATGTGCATTTATAATTGCAAAATTTTCGTGTCAATCCATGTTCATATTTACTGAAAACAATGCACTGTTACTTTAATTCGGCACTTGCAGCGCAGCAATAGAACCATCTCTGCATCAGGCGCACTGCCGGACCACAACCTTGTGCAGTGTGAACACTTTAATCCTTTAACATGAGCGCAGGAAAAATATGCACTGCATACACACTGTAAACAGAGTAACGTGAACCTGGCATTATGTTTGTGTGCTGCGAGTGTGCATGAGCACTCAGTCTCCAGGAGAGCGTGCGAGCGCTAAATGGTTAAACACTGGCAAGAATTAAAAAAAGAAATGCAATTTCTAAACTTTAGTGATGATGTGAAACTGCCTCGATTGTGCAAGTGACAATTCCTGTGTCAACTGTGCAGCTCGCTTATAGACAGACGCGATGTGTGGTGATTTGAAGCCATTTGCGTATTTTGAGAGAAAAAGGGAGAGAGCACTCTGTGATTCACTCACGCTGTTTGTGAAGTTACATCTCACACAAGGTTTTCAAATTACTTTTTAAGTTATTTAATGAAGAAATATGAAAGTGAGTACCACACCTTCAGCATTATAATTATTTCACCTGTGCCGGACAGAGACTGAGATGGTGCCGCTTCATGTCATGCCAAACCTCTCACAGCAGGCACGTCATCAGCTTGAGATAATTTTTTTAGATCGTTTTTAGAGACCGCCGATCAATTATCCCAACGTGATTATCAGCCGATAGAGATCGGTAGACGATCAATCGGAGCACCCCTAGTGCAATCCAAGGGAGCTTTCCAAACATACAAGAATTACTTGTCTGAACAGAACACTCACCTTCCCGTGGTTTACAAAGCCATGCTTTTTAGCGATCCGGTTGGCTTCCTGCTCTCCCCCTGTGATGTGGACGGCCCATGTGTTGGTGTAGACCTTCTGTCCAACGGATGGCCGTGGCTCAGAGGTCACGAGAATAAGTAGTGTTCCGAGCATCAATGAGACAAGCCTGAGATCCATCAGACACAATGGAGGGAACCAAGGCAGGAGTTCCTGATGTCACCAAGTCTGTCAGCACAGTGGCCTTCTGCTATATCTGTGCTTCCCTGGGCACATGTAGAGACAGAGCCGAGGAAGAGAGATGGACTCGGAATGGTTCAGGAATCACCTGGGCAGGGAAGTAGAGGGAAGATTGCAGAATGAGTCATCTGAGTTGATGGTACAATTGAGGATATGAATCACAGATGAGTTTTAATACCGCTGGATTGACTAACTGGTTAAAAATTAACAGCACACCAAAATAAACAAAGATTCATTTTGCTGTTGAGAGCTAAATGCAGGGGTTCGATAGCAATATGTACCTTAGTCATATTTTATTTGACATAAATGTAAAAGAGGCTATGAGTAGAGCCCTATGATTTCCGCGATGCAGAAAATGCAAATGGAATTGCGGAATCCAGCCATAAAAACAAAATTTTCTTTATAACGCGGAATGTCACAGGATTTGCAAAGTTTTTGATGAATAACTCAAAAGTAGGTCAGTACACTTAAATCAAAACATGATATGGATTAGTGTCAGTAAATGTTAAGCCACAAAAATTTTAATATCTGTCCACTCAACAGATGAAAATTTGTCTTTTTCAATAAAAAAGTGAGCGAGACAAGAGTTTGCTGTTAATCAGGCAGTCCTCTGTGTTGTCTGAAGATGCCCAGGGATGCCACAGCAACTCAAGCTCTCAACTGTCACCCAGAACTTAGAAAATGTGGCTTAGTTCTCTTCAAATACACTCATCATACATCTTGATGTAGTGAAAAATATTATAAAATAGATGTAAATACTACACATGTGCAAACAACAACAACTAATATACAGTATATACAAATATCACAAAATTCTTGTGACCCAAATTCAATGTGGGAGGGGGGCACACTCTGCATGTTCTGTGTGTCTCTGTGTGAATGAACAGCGCAGACGTGTAATTTTGTTTACTACACACATACTGAAGCGCGCGTGACTCTCGCAGTGTTTTCAGCCTCTGCCGCCTAAATATACGAGTACATGAACACATAGACATAGTCTCCAGAACAGCTGTTAGAGTCACTTCATGAGCATTTACCATTTCTTTAGAGTAAAACTATCGTCAGATATACAAACAGAAACCTAAAAGTTCTTCACAGCAACCCATCAAAGTTTGATTTAACTTAAAGAAACCGTGACAGAAATATTAGCTACTTAATGTAATAACAATACTAAGAATAGTTACCAGAATAATTATTTACCAGAATTTATTTAGCAGGAAAATGTAAATACAAAACACAGTATTTCTGCAGAAAAAAATTAAATAATACAATTAATTGATTTCATTTAAAAAAAAAAGTATATATATATATATATATATATATATCTTTTTTTTTATGAAATCAATTAATTAGAGATGCTTTTGATTATTAATATTTAATTAAACCATTAAAATGGAATCCAGTAATTTAATGGAAAACCAAATTTGTTAAAAATACAACTGAATTTGAGAATACATAAAACCTTTCATAGGGCTTTAAAACTTAATTTTTTGTTAAACTTTCAATAAATTGCCATTTAATATTGTAAGTTGAATGCTTTTTGATAAATAAATCTGCATTTAAGCATTAAAACAGTCTAGAAAAATTGAAATAGAAAAAAAAATGGAATTTGGGAAAAATGTAAGGAGGTAAAGTAAATTTCATCCAATGTCCACACAATCATACACAAAACATCTAAAATACAACTTGAAAATTTCAGACAAAAAAAAAAAAAATTCCAGAATGCATGAGTTGTGAATAATAAAGTGTGTTTATCTCGATAAAGATTTGTAGGGATAAGGAGGCATTCGTTTTCAAATTGAGTTGACAATTTGACATGACTTGAGCAACAGCAAATTTACACAACTGTGCAGCATCATGACAAACACACACGATTTGTCGCCTGATACAGCTTGAGATCGTAGAGGAGTACAAATGTTCTACAATACAAATATTCTGTAACCTCCAGCAATTTGATTGCCATCAATGTACATGCTTCATTAGATGCAACCTGAGACATTAATACTGTACAACCATCTACTAAAAATCATGCAGAGCCAAACACTAGTCTCGACTGCCCAAAACAAGCAGACGAAGTTTCAATTTCACAAGGTCTAATCTCTGATTAAAAAAAAAATGCTTTCTGACTTCCAGAAGTGATGTGCCAAGTCATCAACTTTGCTGGTAAGCAACCAGTAAACTGAAGATGGGAGGGAGGATGGCTGACTTATTCTTCTAGAGAAAGGTCATCAACTTCCATATTCAGTTATGACAAACTGTCATCTCTTTGTAAAACAGTCCCATCGCTTCTCCTCTCTTATGACTAAGCAAACGCTGATGCAAGACTCTTGTTGACTTGCAGCTCAACTTCCCATAAACTTAAGCCAGTGATTATGGAATAAAGCAGCGTATTCAATTTACCCTCTGCTTCATCCATTCATTTACCTGAAGGTAGAGAAAAATAGATTTTTTTCCCTGGAAACCACTTTCATTGACTGTTGAGATGAGTTGGCTTCCAATTTATTTGATCTTATAAAAGAAGAAGAAAAAAAATAATTATTTTCTGAACAAGTCTGGATCACCTCAGCAGAACTAGGCTATCTGATGATTCAATGCACGTACTATAGGTGGAGCGATTCATGCCGAGTCCGGTTGACCTGTCCACACCCTTAATGGCCTCTTTCATAATCACATAAATGCCTGTTACACAATCTCATTGGACAAAATGAGTGCTTTTTGTGTGTAAACAAGACACAAAAAATTATGTTGATTAAATTGAAATTATGTCTCACGATCTGATAAAACAACCCATCTTCTGCTATCATTTGCATTCTGTTTCACATAAAGGCCAAAAACAAAACGGCAGGCATTTCCTTTCACGACAGAGCTATTATTCTATTATTCCTCATGACAAATGTGCTCATTGCTGTGTTGGTTTAAATGACATGTCATTTTTTACATGCTCTTTGATTCTCAATGTCATTATCACCATAACAATGTCAAAAGAATGCTGTCAGATGTGTTAAACTGGACTTCTTTGAAACACAGAATCAGACACACTAACTGTGATACCAGAAATTTACCATCAGGAAAGAAAATATACAATCTAAAACATAGATAGGATTTCACACAAATACTTTTGCATTTTCAAACTCAATATGCTGCATATAACAGTATGTATGTACATGCATGCACCTAAAAGTCAAGTTTTTAACCTAATTCTTGATGTTTTTATTGAAATTATACATGTACAAGGAAATCGCCCAGCATTTTGAGTTTAAGATTTGAAAGCACAACAATTAATTAAAAAATAAAAATAAAAAAAAAGTGACAGAATTCCGGCTACATAAAGCCTGTAATTGTATTACGTTTAGTACACTAATTTACTATAAAGTAAACAGCTTACAGCAGTTTTGATCACCACAAATCAGTAAACACTGTTTATGAGAACACTGAAATATTACTACAAAGCTTTGACAACTGAGCCAATTTACTTAGTAAGATCAAAATACTACACACGCATAAACAACATTAGACTACATATTCCAAGACCATCATTTTCACAAAGCATTTCACAAGCATTAAAACTACACTTCTTTTGCATGAACAAATAAAAAAAATATAAAGTAATAATAGAATAAATAAATGTTTAAAAAAAGATAGTCACAGAAAAACATGAAACTAAAATGGTTTACATGCAAGTTAACATGCACAGCAATTTATATTAACTTAGTTATAGACAACAGGTCACTTAGTTAAACCCCTACACAATGTTTTTATCAGGTCAAGTTAAGAAAAAAGAAACAATACTCACTTGAGCACTAAACGAGTTTCTAACCCAGATTAAGTAGGCTAAGCACTAAGAAAGAAGTGCGTAACTTTACTGACAGCAATTTAAAGCTGTGCCAGCCCTGATTTCAAAGTACACCCACTCATGACATCACAACATGGTTAACACTTAACAGGGAGAGGAAACCGGCACAGAGATGTTTGACGGTAATTGTCAACCACTTGGAAAAAAACTCAAGGCAGGATGCAAAATGTGGGACTTCTAGATTCATCCAAGTCTGCTTTATCCAAAAATGTTGAACGGAACCTACATTTTATTAGTCTGCTTTATACATGCAATCCATTCTTGATTTCAAAACACAAGCGAATGCTTGTTCCAAAGAAGAGACAAACTGTGTTTCCTGGCAAGCATTACACTTGGATTGGTAATGGCTGAAACATTAGTCTCATGAGGAAAAAGAATGAAAACATGATCAATTTAACTACTTCGAGGGTAAGAAAAACACCAGAAAAAAGTACAAAAAACAAACAAAAAAAAACATTAACTTTGACATGGGGATCCATGCACTAAGTTAATAACAATACTTTTAATAAATGTATAAAATATTTAATGTTAAATACTCTACTTAACAACAACAGAACAAAACAGAGAGCATGCACTAATAACGGACAGCACAGAGCACCCACACAAAAAATAAATAAATAAACAAACAACATCAATCCAAGTGGCATCTGCACACAAACTATGCTTCTCACAGAACTAACCTGTCTGAGGCTTTTTTTGTGATAACTTTTTTAATCAGTATCAACGGTATTTTTTTCTCATATGCACAAGAAAACAAGAGTTTAAAATGATGACACACAATACCATTAAATAATGCAGCTAGACAAATAAGTACAACATTACACACACACATATATTTAAATTTAAAAATAAATCTAATTTTAAGTGTGCAAATTTGTGCTTACACTAGCAGGGTAACCACAGATGGGAGGAAGGTTAACAACCAGAAAGTTTACTTAAAAGGGTTCAATATCTATTATTTAAAAACGCAACAAAACGGGGGGGGGGGGGGTGGGGTTACTATGAGAATTGTTTTGCTTGGAAAATATGTTTATAAAAAATTAATGACAAAATATGACACCTACTGCTATCCACTGGAATTAAATTACGTTTCAAGTGTTCAAATAACGTTACCTTTAGAGGAACACATACACAACATTCGTTTGTTTCTGCATTTATTGTGCTGTAACTTAACAGCTGTACGCCCATGTGTCTTTTTAAATAAATAGTCTATATATTAAGACAATGTCATCAGAGGAAGTTAAGTATTCAAAGAATCAGTCATAATGTGGTTCACATAAGTTTGTAGATTAACGATACTGGAACAACTCGTTTGCCATTTCAATACAAGACACAACAATCCACACAGTACTTCGTAAGTAAGATACTAAATTAATTTCTTACCTCAACAGCATCAGCTTCTAATCTTCCGTTTCCTTGGACACAGCGTAAATCCACTAAACCTGTCCGCAGACACGGCGAAAAGTGCTCCGTGTTTGACTGACCCCAAAACAAAGCTAAACTCAGGACACCGGAGAAGTAGTGTTGTCAAGGGGACAGACTCGAGTGTGCTGACGTGCTGGACTGTCCTAAAGTCCACGCGCACTCATCTACTGTACAATAGCGAAACTTTGCGATAGGTTTGCTTGCTCTGTCGCACGTAACGCGACGCTAAGGCATCACTGAGACCCGGTTCGTCTGAGCCACCTTTGGACCGATACGCCAACATAGTTACGGACGCATGCTAGAACGTTTCAAAACGGCAAAATCAAGCAAACAAACAAATTAATAAAGAATACACCTCTATCCAGGCTTTGGACTGGACTGGAGAGGTGGTCTACGCACGGCTTCTCAGGAAATACGTCACAGATATACGCAATGAGATGCGACGTCAAGACGCGTCCACTTGAGCGCGTCACGCGGTGTGTGATATGCTTGCGCCATCTGCTGCATACACAAGCGCAGTTTACTTCAAAAACAATTTTTTTTTAAAGAAAAACAGAAAACAATTAAACCACCGAGATACAAAATGCTTACAATATAAATATTGCAAGGGTGTAATTTTTATACTCCATTAAAAGCTTGCAGGTTTGTGGCATTTTTAACTTTCTTTTTTTTTTTCTAGGGAAAATGAAGCACCTGAATATACTGCAACCATTTTATTATATGTTCTCAAGGGACAATACTATAGAGATGACAATTGGATATACTTTAGAGTAGTCTTGTATTGCAGTACAGATTTACTGTCCTCTAAAAATAACTCAACATACAGCCATTATTGTCTAAATAACTGGCAACAAAAGTGAGTACACTAAGTGAACATGATTGTGAACATGAACATGAACCAGATCAAAATTGTGTCCAAAGTGTTAATATTTTGTGGGAGCGCCATTGTTATCAGAATCAGAAAGAGCTTTATTGCCAATTTGTTTTAGTGTCACAAGCATCCAGTACACAGAGACAACAACAACAGCACAGACAATACAAATAAAAGGAGAATAAAAATACACACATATGTAAACATAAATGAAAAAAAAAAAAAATGGAAAAAAATGAAATAAAGTAAATTGTATGCACAGTTGTGCTACAGATGATAGAATAGAAATAGAATAGAGGGAGATGCAGCGTTGTACTAGGATGTAGGTGGTAACAAAAAATATAAGGTTATTGCACAATGGGGGAAACATTTAATGGTTCATAAGGTAGATTTTGCCTGGGGGAAGAAACTGTTCTTGTGCCTGGTTGTCCTGGTATTTGCGGCTCTGAAGCGCCGGCCAGATGGTAAAAGCGCCGGCCAGTAGCTGAACTAAACTAGACAGCTATTGATATGCACAGAACAGACTCGATGATGGCTGAGTAGAACTGTTTCAGCAGCTCCTGTGGCAGGTTGAATTTCCTCAGCTGGCGAAGGAAGTACAACCTTTGTTGGGCCTTTTTAACAATGGAGTCAATGTGAGTGTCCCACTTAAGCCTGGCTCACACTACAGGATTTTTAAAATCCTAACCGATTATGAAATCTGGCTGCAGCACACACATTAGGAGAATCTTCGCAGATTATCTAACCTCAAATCTTAAACATGCACACACTACAAGATTTGAACATCGCACAAAAGTGATGAAAACAAACATGTGAATGAAGGCGGTACAGACAGAAGGCTGTTTAAATGTTACGTGATCTTTCCCAATCATTCTAATATGCGAATGTTTTCATAAAAACATGAGCTGCTTAAAATGATTAAAGTTATCAAAGTTACTGATATTCAAAATGGTAAGCAACCGCTGCTTTGTTTACATTTTGTATATCTGCGTTTATCTTGTATATCTTTGTTTCGGTTTGTCCTTTTGAATGACGAAAATATACTATTAATAGCTGCTGATATGTACAGCTAGTTCCTCTCACGCATGCGCTGAACGCACATGTTAGTTTGCCGTCGGCTGTAGTCTGTGCGGTGTGTTCCAGCGGAGCTTTTTGGTCCGACGCTGGCGACGCGAGGTGACAACATTGTCGGCTATCGTCGCCGCTAGTCTACACCAGACAGCCAGCTGCTCAACCTCGTCGGTAAGCAGACTCATCACCATCCTGAATGAGGCTTATAAGTGTGGTGTCATCTGCAAACTCCAGGAGTTTGACAGAGGGGTCTTTTGAGGTGCAGTCGTTGGTGTACAGGGAGAAGAGCAGTGGGGAGAGGACACAACCTTGAGGGGCACCAGTGTTGGTGGAGCGGCTGTTTGACATGAATTTCACAGTAGCTGCTGCCTATCTGTCAGAAAGCTGGTGATCCACTGACAGATAGAGCTAGGGACGAGAGCTGGTTAGTTTGATCTGGAAGAATGTTGGGATGATGGTGTTGAAGGCCGAACTGAAGTCAACAAACAGGATTCTCACATAAGTACCTGATTTATCCAAATTCTGCAGGATGAAGTGCAGTCCCATGTTGACTGCATCATCCACAGACCTGTTTGCTTGGTAGGCAAACCTCAGGGGGTCCAGTGATGTCTTTCAGATAAGCCAGGAACCAGTTTTTCAAATGACTTCATGGCTTTCAGACCTTTCCAAACTGCAGCTGGGTCACTGGAAGTGAACTGATCTTCCAACTTTTTAGTGTAGCTCCTCTTAGCCGCTCTAATCTCCTAATTCAGTGTGTTCCTGGCCTGACTGTACAATACCCTGTCTCCATTTCTGTAGGCATCTTCTTTGGCCTGACAAAGATGTCTGAGTTTTGCTGTAAACCATGGCTTATCATTGTTGAATGTTAGATCATTCCTGGTAGGGATACATATATCCTCACAGAAACTGATACACGAAGTTAGTCTCAGTGAGCTCGTCCAGATCGTTGGCAGCAGCTTCAAAAACACCCCAATCAGTAAGGTCGAAACAGGCTTGTAAATCCAGGCTAGCACTGCCTTAAAGGGTTTGTTCACCCAAAAATGAATATTAGGCCATAAATTACTCACCCTAAAGGCATCCTAGGTGTATATGACTTTCTTTTTTCAGACGAATCCAGTTATATAAAAAACTGTCTTTGATCTTTCAAGCGGTTTAATGGCACTAAGCGGGTGTTGCATGCTTCAGTCCAAAGGAAGTGAAATAAAAACTGCCCATCCATCTCACACAGCTCTGGGGGGATGAATCGATGCATTTTGTAAGAAAAATATCCATATTCAAAATGTTATCACTTTAACAGTTGTACATGGAAGCAGCTCCGGGAGGATGACGTATGAGGTCAGCGTTGCGCATGCACTGGTGAGTCTCGTGAAAACCAACATTTGTTAACTGGAGCAAAGGAAGCAAATTTTCCTTACTTTAGTAAAGGAAAACCAGTCTCCTCCTGGCTTATATCGAAATCCTCTGACATTCTTCTTTACAAATCCTCGTTTTGTACTTCTTATCAGTGACCATTGCTTTGTTTTGATCTCTCCACTGCGGATTCCGCGTTTGTCACTTCTTAGCGGCGCATGCGCAAAGCCAATCTCATATGTCATCTGCCCGGAGCTGCTTCCATGAACAGCAGTGAGCACAAGCTAGATTAAATTGATTATTACATTTTAAATATGGTTATTTTTCTTACAAAAACGCATTGATTCGCTACAGGAGGCCTTTGTTCACCCACCGGAGCCATGTGAGAGTTTTTTAATGGATGGGCGCTTTTTATTTCACTTCTTTTGGACTGAAGCACTGCAACACCCATTGACTGCCATGGAACAGCTTGAAAGATCAAAGACAATTTTTAACTTAACTTAGACTGGATTCATCTGAAAGAAGAAAGTCATAAGCCCCTTTCACACTGCACGTCGGACCCGGCAAATTGCCGGAACATTGCCGGGTCGACTTTTGTGTGAAAGCAAACATGTCCCGGGATTGATTCCGGGATTGAACCCGGGTCGGGGACCTAGTAACATTGCCGGGTTCAGCCCTGGAACGAGCGCTGTGTGAACAAATGCCAGAACTAATGCCGTGTCGTAGTGATGACGCGTGTTATCACGCGACTCTTTTAGCGTGTTTTGAAGGCAGATCGTACGTTCGCGATGAAAGAAATATGTGCAAACTGTAACGAAGCAGAGATCAGTTAGTTCCTCACTTTCCGCGCTGAAGCTGAGATCATTCACCAGCTTCAGTGAAAGTTAACGTGCCTAGCGTTTTCGACTCGTACATTACACGTCACTACCTAATATCACGTGTCTTCACGGGACCTTTACGGGTTGTGTGTGAACGCACGCACATATTCCGGGTAATCACTGGCAGTGTGAAAGTGCAAAATCTAGCGACCCGGGTACAAATGCCGGGACACATTACCCGTGTATTTGCCGGAATCGCAGTGTGAAAGGAGCTATATACACCTAAAATGCCTTGAGGGTGAGTAATTTATGTACTAGTTTTTATTTTGTGGTGAAATATATATTTTTTTTTCCTGTTTATGGGATTTTTTTAGTGCTGCACAGGTTGTTGCTGGGATCCTTTTTCACTCGTCCATAATGACATCACAGTGCTGCTGGTTGTTAGACACATGGTGCTTCTCCACCTTCCGCTTGAGGATGCCTCACAGGTTCTCAGTAGGGTTCAGGTCTGGAGACATACTTGGCCACTCCATCACCTTCAGCTTCCTCAGCAAGGCAGTTGTCATCTTGGTGGTGTGTTTGGGGTCGTTATCATGTTGGAAAACTGCCATTCAGCCCAGTTTCTGAAGGGAGGGCATCGTGTTCTGCTTCAATATGTCACATTACATGTTGGAATCCATGTTTTCCTCAATGAAGCGCAGCTCCTCAGTACCAGCAGCATTCATGCAGCCCCAGAGCATGATGCTACCACCACCACCATGCTTGACTGTAGGCAAGACACAATATTCTTGGTACTCCTCACCAGGGCATCACCACACATGCTGGACACCATCTGAGCCAAACAAGTTTATCTTAGTCTCATCAGACCACAGAACATGGTTCCGGTAATTCATGCTCTTGGACAGGTTGTCTTCAGCAAACTGTTTGTGTGGTTTCTTGTGAGCCAGCTTCAGAAGCTTCTGGGACAATGGCCTTGCAAACTTGTTGCAGTGTGCAGCATATGGTCTGAGCACCAGTGCCGTGCACAGGGGGGTGGCCCCGGTGGCTAGAGCCACTGCCTCGTTTGCCCTCATCAGCTGAGGTGCCCCTCTCACCAATCCCCCCATCACCCCAGCTCAAGCTGTCTGTTACGGCTCCGCTAAAGATCTGCTGATTCCACTAATCTGCTCCGTGTTTTCCCGCCGCTCGGCAGCATCACTCACAATCCGTGTGCCACTCTCTGGAGGGTGGAGACCACAGTCCCCGACGGTCGTTGAATTACCATGTAGATGCATTACGATCCACATTAGTCAGTAGTTGATCCGCTGAATTAGTAATTAGTTGGTAGTTTGTTTGTTTTTGTCAGTAATGACTCAGCCTTTCTGAAAGTGTTGTACAAAACATCCATGTTCTTAGAATTAGGATGTCTAATCAAATTATTGTACCTGATCAGATCTAATATAGATAACACCAAATTTGCTGGTGTTGGCACACTTTGTAGACAAAAAAAAATGCCTTCACAAAAAAGAAGACAGAGAGAGAAAGAGCGAAGGGAGGCTGCTAAAGACAGTTCAACATTGCAAACATGAATACAAAGCTCCAGCAAGCCAGCAGGTAAATCATAATATAGAATATTTAGCAGTTTGTCACACTTAAATTAAGTATATTTCCCATTATAATCACTTATCTTGATACTAGTAATCTATAACACATCATATTTTATTAAAACCATATTAATAGTAGGCCTATAAATAGTTAAAAATATTGAATAAATGTTCTAAATTAGTTGTTTATTAGTATATAATATAGAATTATGCTGTAAAATATTAAATTAAACGTCTAATACTTACAGGGGAGAGTGGGGTAAGATTAGCCAATTGTTATATTGTGATCCTCAAGATAAGGGAAAATGACGCAAAAGTACAATGAAAGTTTCTATCCTATCCAAATGAAATTTTTCCTATCATTTTAAATGATCAGAATGTATCTATGACAAAGGGTTCTAAAAACATGGCTTCTTATAAACAAAAAAAAAAAAAAAAAAAAGTGTTCTCATGGCTCAGTTTGCCCTGGGTTTGGGGTAAGTTGACCCGAGTCGAGTCAGTGGGTAAAATGCACCATCTGGGTGTAAAATGACCATCTGACTGAATCTGATTTAAACCCATATGAAATAAATAATAATTTAAAAACTAATTTAATAATTTCCTCTTACAAACAGTCATACTTCTTTTCTTAAAGGTAACTTTAACAACATAAAACCAACCAAATGAAGTTTAAATGTCAATATTTAATTGTTTGCATTTCTGAAACAATATGTTGAACACCATAGTTGAAGCATAACAAAGACTAAATAAAGAGTTTGTTGACCATTAGTGACTACAGTTGGAAACATATATACATTTTATTTTTCATAGCAATATCTGGCAACACTGCCAGAACTTAAACTGATAGTAATCAAAAGAGCCCACAGATATGTTATTACTGACACGATACCACATCCGGTAAGGTAAAAACAAAAACACATCACGATATTATCTGTCAGAAACGTTATCAACGCTATCAAAACAGTTGCATAAAACACTAGTGCAGAGATCTGCAGAACAAGTATGTTACGTCTATGCCATTTCATATTGTAGTTAAATTTTCACAAAGTCATGCCAACAACATTCATAAGGGCACTAGACAAAGTTATCATCTATATAGCAATGGTTATTAATGAAAACTATAACAGTAATAGGCCTATGTATTGCTGAATGAATAATAAACATTTGACACAATTATACAGGTGCATCTCAATAAATTAGAATGTTGTGGAAAAGTTCATTTCAGTAATTCAATTCAAATTGTGAAACTCGTGTATTAAATGAATTCAATGCACTCAGACTGAATTAGTTTAAGTCTTTGGTTCTTTTAATTGTGATGATTTTGACTCACATTTAACAAAAACCCACCAATTCACTCTCAACAAATTAGAATATGGTGACATGCCAATCAGCTAATCAACTCCAAACACCTGCAAAGGTTTCCTGAGCCTTCAAAATGGTCTCTCAGTTTGGTTCACTAGGCTACAAAATAATGCGGAAGACTGCTGATCTGACAGTTGTCCAGAAGACAATCATTGACACCCTTCACAAGGAGGGTAAGCCACAAAAATTCATTGCCAAAGAAGCTGGCTGTTCACAGAGTGCTGTATCCAAGCATGTTAACAGAAAGTTGAGTGGAAGGAAAAAGTGTGGAAGAAAAAAAAAAGATGCACAACCAACTGAGAGAACCTCAGCCTTATGAGGATTGTCAAGGAAAATCGATTCAAGAATTTGAATGAACTTCACAAGGAATGGACTGAGGCTGGGGTCGAGGCATCAAGAGCCACCACACACAGACGTGTCAAGGAATTTGGCTACAGTTGTCGTATTCCTCGTTAAGCCACTCCTGAAACACAGACAATGTCAGAGGCGTCTTACCTTGGCTGAGGAGAAGAACAACTGAACTATTTTCAGATGAGAGCAAGTTATGTATTTCATTTGGAAACCAAGGTCCTAGAGTCTGGAGGAAGGGTGGAGAAGCTCATAGCCCAAGTTGCTTGAAGTGCAGTGTTAAGTTTCCACAGTCTGTGATGATTTGGGGTGCAATGTCATCTCCATTGTGTTTTTTGGAAACCAAAGTCACTGCACCCGTTTACTAAGAAATTTTGGAGCACTTCATGCTTCCTACTGCTGACCAGCTTTTTGAAGATGCTGATTTCATTTTCCAGCAGGATTTGGCACCTGCCCACATTGCCAAAAGCACCAAAATTTGGTTAAATGACCATGGTGTTGGTGTACTTGACTGGCCAGCAAACTCACCAGACCTGAACCCCAGAGAGAACCTATGGGGTACTGTCAAGAGGAAAATGAGAAACAAGAGACCAGAAATGCAGATGAGCTGAAGGCCACTGTCAAAGAAACCTGGGCTTCCATACCACATCAGCAGTGCCACAAACTGATCACCTCCGTGCCACCCCGAATTGAGGCAGTAATTAAAGCAAAAGGAGCCCCTACAAGGATTGAGTACATGTACAGTAAATGAACAATTTCTAGAAGGCCAACAATTCACTAGAAACTTTTTTTTATTGGTCTTATGAAGTATTCTAATTTGTTGAGATAGTGAATTGGTGGGTTTTTGTTAAATGTAAGCCAAAAGCATCACAATTAAAAGAACCAAAGACTTAAACTACTTCAGTCTGTGTGCATTAAATTTATTCAATACACAAGTTGCACAATTTGAGTTGAATTACTGAAATAAATGAACTTTTCCACAACATTCTAATTTATTGAGATGCACCTGTATACCCTTAACCTAAAGTAATGGTGCAATGTGATATAATTTAACAATGCTCATTCCTCCAAAACAGAAAAAAACATCTTTCACAAACAGCTACATATCTATCACTTTTAAAGTGTTTAGTGTATATAATGAGTGGGGTTATTATAGGACAATTCCCACCCAGACCACACTAATTTTCAAACTCTGGCTACAGCCATGGTGCCTTCCATTCCCTCAATGTGTTTCTCATTTTCACAGTCTGGCAGAAATGATGGGTGTTTCCAAAATACATGGTCACATGACAGTAAAAGTGTACAGTTGATAAGATGCAGGGGGTTTGTTAACTTTTTAAGAAATTCTGTGCTTCTTCTAATGATGAGGTGACAGAAGGATGATAGGGTGGGTTGGGAGAAACTATTTTTAAAACATCTGCAATAAAGTCAGTTATTACAGAGTGTGCTATCTTCTCTTTTCATTGTTATATTTGTATATTTCTGGGCCACTGCCCCTCAAAATGTCTGTGCACGGCCCTGCTGAGCACTGACAAGCTGACCTTCTGCACCTCTAAAGCAATGCCAGCAGCACTCATGCGTCTGTTTTTTGAAGCCAGCTTCTGCACCTGACGCACAGCACGAGGACTCAACTTCTTTGATCGACCCTTGTGAGGCCTGTTCTGAGTGGAACCTATCTTGGAAAACCTCTGTATGACCCTGGCCACTGTACTGTAACTCAGTTTCAGGGTGTTACCGATCTTCTTATAGCCTAGGCCGTCTTTGTGGAGAGCAACCATTTAATTTGTTAATTTGTTAATCATTAAATCCTTGCCATGAGGTACCATGTTGAACATCCAGTGGTCAGTATGAGAAAATTGTACTCAAAACACCACATTTTAACTGCTCTAATACAAGATACACAAATTTGTATGGTCCTGTCAAGCAGACAAAAACATGAACATGATAAAAAGAATATGTGGCTTTGCATGGTTAGATGATGTACAGCTGTTATCACTTCGGGTATACTTACTTTTGTTGCCAGGTATCTTGACAATAATTGCTGTATGTTAAGTTATATTCAGAGGACAGTAAATCTATTCTGCTATACAAGCAGCATATTGACTACTATAAAATATATCCAAGTTTAATTTGTCCCTTAAGAAGATTTTTTTTGTGAAATACTGCATATGATCTGTCATTTTGACATAAAATACAATTATTGTACTCAAAAAGCTCACTATTAAGAATTGTACTTTAAGTATTGGCATGATAACTGACATCATATGCATTATTCCCACTTTATATTTTCCTTTTAGAGCTTATCCAGCCTTACAAACTGTTCGAAATCGAAATATTTTGCAAAGTACTACAATGACATGTTCCATATAAACTTTGTTTTGTTTTGTATGCATGTTTGTAGACTACAATGCAATGTTGTTGTATTCTGTATTATACATTTTTACGCTACCTTTTGCTAAATAAATAAATAAATAAATAAATAGTAGTCGCGCATGCGCAGTTCACTTTCAAATCCAACACGTGTTGGATTTTATGTTCGCACAATATTCTGACGTTTAATCTGATCATTCTTCTTTATATTATCATAAACGTGATCATGAAACTCTCGGACTATTTTAGAACATTTAAATATGTTAATTTTAACATTAAGCACAACAGCACTCTTACCTCTCCTCGAGTAGTAGAAGCAAAGCAGCCCTTCAAGCTGGAATGCAAATTAGGCGGGTAAATGCGTCCTCTCTCGAGCGCCCATCAATTAGACTGGGCGCATCTACCCACAGCTGACTTAATGATCCAGCTAATGAAGCTACTGAAGCCCAAACTCATTATGGTCACGTCAAGCGGGATCACGTTTCAAAGCGTATATTTCATTTCATATTTCCCCGCTTGCTTGCCATTATGGTAATATTCAAGCATCGGTGGTTTGAAGACCAAAGGTCAAGCTGTTTTATTTGTCAGTAGACTTTGTGAAAGGCAGTGTAATGGACTGACAACTCATTATGTAGACGGACAGTTTGTTAACGAACTGTATTTATGAATGCATCAGAAACGTTTTGAAAAGCTTTTGCCCCTTAACCCAAAAGCTACAGTTATCTCTGCAGTCATGAAAGGATTAGATTTGTTTGCTAAAGTCTTGGATGTAAACACAAAATTGATGCATCATCATATGGTCTACAGAACAATTTAGAATCTAGTTTGTTTATTTGTGCATTACTAAAGTGTCTGATTAATCTAGAACCATGCAAGAGATGGTGACTTTAATATAGGTGGCATGGTGGATAGTGTGCATAATAAGATTAGAACTTCTGTATTCATTGGTTCAAATGAGTTCTCTGTATCTTTTTAGTTGCCTAAACAATGTTGTCCAAACACTGCTTGATATCTGTTTTATTGGGGACATTTATTCAGTGTACTTAAAGGAATAGTTCACCCAAATAGGAAAATTTACTTGAGTTTGTTTCTTCATCAGAACAGATTTGGAGAAATTCAGCATTAGGCTACATCACTTGCTCACCAATGGATCTTCTGCTGTGAATGGGTGCCGTCAGAATGAGAGTCAGCTGTTAAAAACATCACAATAATCCACACCACTCCAGTCCATCAATTAATGTCTTAAAGGGCACCTGTTATGTCCCTTTTTACAATATGTAATATTGTCTCAGGTGTCCCCAGAATGTGTCTGTCAGTTTCACTTCTAAATATCCCTCAGATTATTTATTATATAATTTTGAAAATGCCTATTTTGAGTGGAAGCAGAAACACGCTGTGTTAGAGCATGTCTCTTTAAATGCAAATGAGCTGCTTCTCCCGCCCTCTTTAGAGAAGTGCCTTTACAGCTTGTAACTGCTAAAAAAACTGTTTTGTTTTGATTGTCATGTCTATCGCGCTGAAATCACGCATTTTAAAGCCATATTAGTTTAAACTTCTAATAGAAGGTTTTCTGAGTGGTGTTCTGAGTTATAAAAACACAGTTGGTTATGTTTGTGAAGGTAAACATCTGGGAAAGAAGTCGCATGTTTATATTAGATCTGTGTATTAAGTGGCATCAGCATAATATACAGTCCCTTTATGCTGTCTATGCTATTAATATGACCCAAAGAATAAAATAAAAACAGAGAATCACTTACTGCTCTGGACTGAATAACGTCTATAGCCTTAATAAGAAGACATTTCTTACATGAATGCTGCTTTTAAATGCTAGCTTAAAGATAAACATGGTGGATTGTGTGTCAATCAACAATCGTGGATGGGGCTGGTAAATTGTGATGTCACACTTTACGGATTCCGAGATCGGCTTATACAACTCCATAATAACACTTCAGTGAACGTACTTCATAACTGTTGTTCTTTCGCTTGAAAATGTACATCCATATTTGTTTAGAACTTGTTTTGGACTTGGTCGTGTGGATTATTGTACTGTTTTATCAGCTGTTTGAACTCTCATTCTGATGACACTCATGTTGACTTTAAATAATGCTTGAAGTATTAGTTTTGCATTTGAGTTGGCATTTATTATATATTTAAGAATTCAATAAAGAGGAACAAATAAAAGCCTCAGGTTATAATCTTTATAACAGTATCCACAATGTACAGACAAAAAGTAATAAACATTTTCTGAAGCTGCCGGCAAACCATAACGATGGAGCCTGGTTCCTGCCTGCAGAGACAAATATATTTTTATAGTAAAATGACAGACTAATAACACACGAACAATTACTATATGCAATTCTTTTCAGCTACCAAAGCATATTTAGTTAAGAATTCACAAAACGAAAATACTGCTCACCTCTGTGCTCAAGCATTAATTCGCCTTCATACTGGGCCATGCCAAGTGCTTGTCTTTGTTCATTGTCTAATTCTGCCCACTGCTCCTCTGTCACGGCAAACGCTTGTTCAGAGCTCAGCCAATACAGCTGCGTGGCACTGAATACCACCTGAAATAATGAGAACACTCTTAGTGTGCAAAGATAATAATAACATAATTTTCTGGGGTACTCTCCAAAATGGCGGAAGATGGTAAGAATGTGGAACGTCATGAGGGTGAGTAATTAATGACAGAATTTACATTTTTGGGTGAACTATCCCTTTAAGTTTAGAGGTTGTTTGGTGAATTTTGCGGGCAAAATCCAGTCATTTCAATTAGGTGTAAAATTTCCCCAATTTTGCAAAACATTCATATCCGCTACACAGATTCGGTGCATTTCCAAAAAGAAATCTGACTGGTTTGAAAGTGGCTTCTGTGTGAGCTGTGCTCCAAAAATGCTACAATGGTTGACAGTAAATTAAAAAGTTTTTTAAACAGCCAGTCAAAAGTGCATGACCAACATGAATATAAGCGTAATCTTTGTGGTGAATTTTTTTGCCACTCTCAGTCGCACCAATTCTTATTGTAATGACCAGATTTCACCCGCAAAAATTTGCCAAGCAGTGGAACATGTGACCATGTCTTTAGACATTTAGTAAAATATTGAGGTCTTATGATTAACAGGAGGATAGAAAGAGACAGAGAATGAATGAAAACACATAGATATCCATTACTCACAGCGAATTTTCTTGGAGGTATCAGGGTTATTGCTGCTGGTGTAAGTCCTTCCACTTGTTCTTTTATTAGTGCAGACAATACCATATCCTCCAGCCCAGCTGAGGACACAGAATCAGTTTGTTTTATTCTTTTTGTAAGCCTGCCCAAATTTGCATGTGTATATTGTCCATTGAACTGATTGTAATTGAATCCACTATCAGTACCTGCCAAAGTCCCAATCTCAGTGAAGACCTCAGAGCCCCAGCTGCTGACTGGACCGAAGCCCAGAGGACTGGATAGGCGTGACGTCAGCGCCTCGGTCTGCTGCTCAGAACACGGCAGTATCATCTCCCCCAGAAACAAAGCAGCCCCACTAATGGACACAAACACAATGCTTTCAATGGATTTGAGGTGAATCGTTTTGTATTTTGAATTGTGTAAACTGATTTTCACCGCTGACCTCAGGTTGAACGGGTCTAGACGGGAAATTTCAGAGGAACTGAAGCCACAAAGCAGAAGTCCAAATGAAACAAGCTCCACCACACCAAGTTCTTCAGGCTTTTGTTTAAGTTGCTTCATTATTCCAAGGACAACTGCTCTCATCTGTTTAAAAACAACTAGATGTATCTTTCCTGTTTAGGACTTAAGGCTAATCCGAACAACTAAAAACGTACTTTCTTTGAGTTCCACCCACTGAGCCCCCCAAGATGGGCCACCACAGCCAGATTGGACAAGTTGACAGCCTGTAGCTCTCTTTCTCCCATCTCTGTCACTATACAACCCAGTTCCAACACCTGTTCTGGTTCAAGCTGCTTCACTGGTTTATACACCTAAAATAATGGTTGTCATATGAGATAAAACATTTGATAATCAATGAGCAACAACATTTGGTCAAGCAAAAGTAGCTTAACTGGTCTGAGCTCCATCCAAAGTGCTTCACGTTGCTCAGCATCAAGTGTGTCATCCTGACCGATGAACTCAACACACATCTTCAGCTCCTTCTTCTTCATTAGATTCAGCTGATAGGACCTCCAGGCCGATGGAAATGTCCCTTTAATGTCTGCACAGCTTGGAATGGGCCCTAGTAGGCAACAGTATATGATTTACCTTTCCAAAGAAGTCATAAATAATATCTTATGGATTCTGTAAATGAATGCAGCACACACAACTCACCCCTTCTCATCCACCATCGACCTTTAACAATCCTGTGGGTGAGATCGTTCATCTTTTCTCGTAGTCCTTTCAGATCCAAACAAGCCTTTCCCAATTCGCTGCTCTTCCAGAGCCACTGGCTCATCAGGACCTGCTCAACTGTGTCTTTACCTAAATCACCTTGATGGAAGAAGGAAGCTGTTCAACGTGATGAGATCCTGCACAATATTGAGCTTTAGTTGAATGGAAAGGCCTGTGTTTTCCTTACCAGTGGTAGGGATCTTATCTGTTGAGGCGAAAGGGTGAAAAGAAGTCTACCCACATGCTCAACATCCCCAGCCGTCCATGTTTTCGGATCTCTGTTGCAAACAACAGGGGCTTTGTCAAATTCCCAGTACAGATGCAATTTGTAATTTGCTTGCCTTGTGCAACTACAATTGCAGTTACAGTCAGAACAAAGAGGCTGTCAAAATAATGAAAATGGATTGATTTTGTCTCACCCCAGCATGCTTCTCTCTGTGAGCAAAGCTGCTATTTGTCTGAAGGTGTCAGAGAGCAGGCAATATTGTTTCAGTTCCTCTAGTCGCAGTTTCAGAGCTTCTCTGTCTATGTGAGCTAACACATCCCTGTCCTGGAAGGGCAGAAAAGGACCGAGCATATCCATGGAGGCCCCGGTGAGGCCATTTTCAGAGATGCCCTGTCAGTGGAGACAAAAGGATAGAAAAGAAGGAATTTTGAATTTTAACAATGTGTATTATTGTATCTGATTATTCGGCATATTTGACTTGTATTGGCATACACTGCTATTCACTGCTATTTTTAAAAGAAATTAATACTTTTATTCAGTAAAGATTGATGCATTAAATGTATTAAAATTTTTTGGAATAATAATCACAGGATCATAGTTTCAAAAAACATACAAAGCAGCACAACTGTTTTGAACATTGATAATATTAATGTTGTCTTGAGCAGCAAATCAGCATACTGGGATGATTTCTGAAGGATCATGTGACACTGGAGACTGGAGCAATGATGCCAAAATTCAGTTTTGCATCACAGCAAAAAATAAATAAATAAATTAATTAATTAATTAATTAAATTAAATTAATTTAATACCAAAATAAATACCAAACCACAATTAGGGTTGTTGTTTTTTTCTAAAAAAGTTACAATTTGGTGACAATACGAGCTACTGGATGAGGGCATAGTTCGTCTGGGTCACTGGGAAACTTCTATGAAATGTTCCACTGCATTAACTTCAGTCCTGAAAAGTTGGAAATCCGCAATAATGTTGTGCTTACGAGTACATCGATTGCTTTCTCTGCAAGGGCCGTTTGCTTGTGTCGTGGAAGCTGGAGAAAGTCTATAAAGTGTTGTCGAACATAGTCCAGTACACTAATGAGTGAGGAGTTAGACAGGTGCTCCAACATGGTCAGCCTGAGAGACAAAATACAACAGAAGGACCATGTATGTAAAAGAGCAAACACATGAGAATCTGGATAAACAACCGCTGATCTTACGGTAATCTTGCAGCAAATGAGGGGTCCAAGTCATTTAGATCAATATCAGGCCATTTCCGTAGCTCCACCACAACGCATTTCCTCTGTTGAAACATAACATTAATGTTATTCATTTACCACAGGCAGGCTAAAAAAGGCCTTTCATACTAAGTTATGTCATATACACTATTGGTGAGGAACATGGGGAGCAAAAGTGCCATGGGCTATGTTAAATAATGTTACCTAATCAAAATATTATAATCTCTGCATTTTGCATTTGGACAGCAAAGGCTTTTAATGTTAATGTGTATATTAATAAGATTTCTCATATTCTTACCAAACCAGGTCTAAGTCCTCCTGGCAACTTAGTGATGAATTGCAACAATTCAGAAAAGCCTGACTCATTAACCCAAAGCTTCAGCCATTCACAGCTCATGCCACCAGCAATGCGACCTAAATCTTCAGTGGGGGAAAAAAAAAATTGTATGAATGTTTATAAAATTTGAAAACAACCAGCATGAATTTCCAAAGAAAAATATAACAGGTGAGGCTAGCCAACCAGTCAACAATCCTAAAGTATAGTAATGATAGATATCACTTACAGTATTGACTCTCTTGTGATGTTTACGGTCCGCTGAATCATTTTGAACAGCATTTGAGCCTGTTGTGTCAAATACAACAAGTGAGTCTGAGAAACTGGATCGCCCTCAAGGTTGTATCTGATACACTTTTGGCTGAGACAAGGTCTCTTTAATGTGGGTGATTATTAATTCATATTCCCTGGTGGAGGCTATTGTACCACATTAAGATCAATTTGCTTGATGGCAGTTGAGGGGCTCAGATTATTAATTTACTGAAAGGCTCCTTTGAAGCATGACAAGTAATCCACCAAAGAATTTGAGATCAGCTTTGTCTGGCAAGAGCAGTACAGGGCACTGAATGTAATGTACAGAGTGCTAGAGCTGAATATTCAGTGCTTCTATAGTTTCTTTAAAATGCTTATTTCAATTTCTGAGAGAAAATATACATTAAACATTAAAAAGATCTGATCTTCTTGAATAGTGAAGACTTGTATGGTTTTGTGCATGATATGCAACATTGACAGTCTGTGAACTAGAAAAAGCAAGTTTGCCAAAAACCAAAGGTATGAAATTAGGTTTGTACCTGTTGGTGAGACCATGGCATATGCTTATACACAGATATGTGCCGAAGGACCGTCTCTCCATCTAGATCTGACATTAATTTCCTCAAGGAGATGAATGGAAGAAGACATTCCAACTGCTGTGTTATATTTGCAGACGTGCCTTCCAGAGCCTTAAAACAAACAGCATTTGTTATACACCAACATACCAAACCAAATTAAATGCATAAACGCAAATTGGAAATGGTGATTGTTTTGTACAGAGTTTAAGCACTAGAGGTTCAAACCTGTTGGAGTGCTAAATGAACCATCGCTCGATGAGCAGGTTGCAGGTGAGCCAGCATTAAACTCCAACAGCGACAATCAGGTGTAGATTCAAGTACAACCAACTTTCTCAAGAAAGTAGGCCCCAGACCCGGAAACAATGGCTTCAGTCTGCAGAGCGTGTTGGCACTGAACTAAACAGGATTGAGACTGTGAACACAGGACTCACTAAAGGTAAGCATCATAATTGGACTGGTGTATATAGCTTACATGTGTTTCTTCTGCTATTTTGTTCAGTATCTGGAATGCCTGCAATAAAAGAAATGTGAAAGGGTTTTAATATCTAGATAAAATTATGCAATATATTTACACTGACTACTTACAATATCATTCTATCAGTGTTGTACAAAATCCAATTCACGAGTTGGACTTTGAATTGAATTGGCCAGGCCACACTATTGGAATTATAGGAAGAGGAATCTATCTATGGTTCCATGAATAACCTCTATCTATCTATCTATCTATCTATCTATCTATCTTAGAGGCATCTAATCCTGTTCCTGGAAGGCCACTCTCCTGCAAAGTTTAGCTCCAAGTCCATTTAAACAGACCTGAACAAAGGTAATCTAGGTCTTCTGGATTACTAGAATCGTCCAGGTGTATGTTCAACAGGTTGGAGCTAAACCCTGCAGGACGTTGGCCCCCCAGAACCAGGACTGGACACACCTGATATACAGTATCATTAAGGCTTATGCATTTTCAGGCTTGGTTAAGTCAACAGTCAGTGCTTGTCTTGGCAAACTTTGGTTTTCAATATAACTTCCTTATATTCAAAGTTGAATTTCAATTGTGCATCCTGTTCAAATTAACAAACTAAATTGTAACTTAAAAAGCTTTAATTCTAATGGTCTCACCTGAGCAGGTGGGAAAGTTGGCATACCCGGCAGAGTTACCAGATCCAACAACTCGTTTGAGGACAACGGCTCCAAAAATGAAGCACCCATTTGTGGCACAATACCATGTAACAAGGCCATTGCCGAAGTTGACAAGATACTGGCATTTAAAGATTTAAGGGCCGTCCCAAGCCAATGTGAAAGCTGCAGATAAAATAACTCTTCATGAATAACACTTAATATTATTATACGATGCACAATATCCAAAAAAATCAAGGCTCACTCTGCCACTTGCACTGATGTGTCCCTCTGATACACATTGTGCCAGCTTCTGCCACAGGACAGGTGAGAGATTCGATGAAGACAATAACTGTTGTAAGTCCTCAGAGTTCAGGTAACATATGAGAACTCCTAACCTGTTGTGAGAAACACAGTTTCATGTATTTGTTTATAAGTTTACAAATGTCATATGATGTTGAACTGAATTACTTCATTATGTTGTCACTTGTCAGGTTCTTCCCTCGGCCGAGCACAGTACGAAGTACATGGCGCCCCCTTGTGGCATCCAGACTGCTGTTCCCCAGCATCTCCATTAAGGGCGTGAGCTGTCAAACATTCACATTACTTTCGGCAAGTGAAAAGAAAAAAACAGGATCTCCTGAATGATACATTACTTACTTGTTGAGATGTGAGCTGCTGAAACTGACTGACTGGGAGATGTGGAAGTAGAGGCAGAATGGCGCTGAGGAAGTGTGGAGGCCACGAAGGCACATCTCCAGCTACGCTGGACTGCAACAGGCGTTTTATGAAGGCTTGTTTTTGTGGAGACTTCATCTCAGAGCTGTGATCACTAATGGCCAGCAGTCTGGTGCAAGTGAATATAATAATTGAATTAGGAGAACACTGGGCTAAATCATAAAATATAGTTTCGATATGATCCACTTACACACTTTCATTGACCATGAGGGAGGCAGGGAAGGTCATAATGTCTGAGACAGACATGTATGGTATAAACTGGGAGAGGTCGATGAAAAGCTCTGGTGTGACACGTGGAAACTTGTGAATGAAAGCAGCTGTCATGGTTTCCATGGCCTCTTGTTCTTTTGGAGAGACCTGTGAATGGTACAGTATATATGTACTTCTAAATAGGGATGCATTACTGGATCACTTATTGTAACGGCATCTTTTAACAAATCTCAAAATTAATATACATACTGTTCTTTATAAAGTTGCCCTGCAAAAAAGATCAGTTGTGTAATTTGAAAGTTTTTTTTTTTTTTTTTTTTTTTTTTTTTTAAATAGAATTTAATAGCATTTAATTTTATTAAAATGACTTTTATTTAATTTTATTTGGCTAAATATGAAAATTATCAGCTTATCAGTATCAACCAGATCTCATTGTTTTGGAATAACATCTGAATTGACCTCCATCATGTAAAATGTTGTTTGGTTGTTTACCTGTATAGTTTCTACTTGAAGTTGATCCCAACTCTGATGAACATGGGAAAGGAATCTTTTCACAGCATCTTTTTCCGCCGACATAACTACACTGCGAATACTCTCTCTAGGCATCTGTAGGTACTCCGGAGAGTATGAATGTCAGAATTAGACATTGACAAATGTATGCTGACAAAATAGTGCAGTTTTGCAAGGAACGCTTGTGAGTGAAAGGGCTTAACTCATCAACTTAATAACTTTAAGAAACTACAGTATGGAATGAGATAGAATCTTTATTTTATATGTTGGGATTTTGGGTTTAACTCGGTTATGGAAGATGTTCTAGGGGTTACTAGGCAGATAAGTAAGCTGTAATTATATAATACACCTTACTTATACAGTATATAATGTATTAAATAATTATAATAATAATGATGATAAAGATAATTTTATTAATTAAAAAAAAATCAAATTTCTAGTTTCTTATGATTTTAGGCCAATGATAATTTTGCAGTCATTTTGTCTTTATAATTAATATCACACTTACTAGCTTTCTCACATAGTAAAAAATAGGCCTTTACGTGAAGATATATACAGCTGTCTTTATATACACTCTTAATAAAGATTCCAAATGTTAGTTTCACAAGTTTGGGTTCACTTTCAGTGAACAGTTCTTAAAGAACCGTTTTTCTTAGTGTATCCACTATAAAGAACCTTTTGTGCAATGGAAAGATTCTGTGGAAGTTAAAGGTTCTTCATGGAGAGTATATTTTTAAAAATTGGTCTTCTGTAATGGGATTATCATATACGTGGCATCAAAAAGCTTCAAAACCCTGGGTTTAACTGACTAGATAATTTACCATCAGAGAGAATGAGTAATACCTGCATTAAAAATCTTAAAGCAGAAGAGTTGCCCTCCTTCTGAATGAGATCCCACAGGACAGGCTGCTGGGGAAAAAAGCCTTTGAAACTGAATGCATGGTAATATAATAATAAAATACTAGCATGAGAAACTATGCAATATTTAAATGCATGACATACACTGAAACAGCTTAAAAGATCTTCTTTTAAGGTGGTGTTCTGCTCTCTCTTCAGGAAAACGCCCACAGTGTGAAGTACACTTATTGATGCTTCGGGCTGTAGAGTGGCCCAGAAGGAAGCATTGTCCTGGAGGCTGGACAGAAGAATGGCCTGACCCAGGCTCTGACGCACCTCTCGTTGTCCCTCCTCCAAACCTGCCGAGAGCCCCACCACAAAGTCCAACACTCGAAGCACGTAGCTCACTGTAGCTAACCATCCCGTGCGTTCATCTACTACTCCTTCACATAGAGTGAGCTTATGAATAGCCTCTTGTAGAATGGGCAACGGGTTCACACAAAGTTGAGACGTCTCAAAGTCATACGGTGCTGGCAGCATGTCAAACAGTTTCTGGAGGATGCACTTGGTGCCCTGCTTCTCTTCAGAGTTCAAACAGTAGTCTAAGAGCAAAGGTTGCTTTCGAACCAATGTGAGGTACAGTGTGGCGTTTTTGCAAATATAGTCCTTCAAACCTGCTTTACTGCTGCAAATCTCAAGGGCGGTGGTGTTTATAAAATGTTCTGCCTTCCAGTTCGAGTAATCACAGTTGTCTTTGGGGGCCCCATGAGAGTGATTAGGGGTGACTTTGGAGCAGTACTCGGCTGCCCAGCTCCCATCTTCAGGCATTTGAGACGAATTATTTCCACATAAAGAGGCAATAAGGGCTGTGTTATTGGGCAGAAAACACCTTCTAAAATCCTGGGCGGTTAGAGTTTTGCTACTTAGAAGTGTTAAGCAGTCCTCAGTGGCGTCTGGAGGAGATCCCCCAGAAACACCGTTGGAGAGTTGAAGACAGAGCTCATCAATACTTGATTGGTTGAGGTACTGGTAATCCCTTGTAGCTTCTGCCTGAGAAAATTTCAAAGCAAAGTGATTGCTAATACAGAAAAACTTTAAAGCAATAGTTAACTCAAAAATGAAAATTCTGTCATCGTTCACTCATCCTCCTCAATCCAAACTACGAAATTTTGGTTTATCTTTGAAACACAAGGAAAGATATTTTTAATGAAACCTGAAAGGGTTTCTGTCCCGAAATTAAAGTCAACTAAAACTTAAAAGCTCCAAAAAGTTCATAAAGGAGTTCATTAAAAAATCCATATAAAGAGTCCTTGTGAAGAGACACAACAACTTAATATAATTAGCCTAATTAATTTAGCTTTAATACACATTTATACAGAGCACATCACATATTGTAAATATGGAAGGTCATGTGTGTCACACTTTAGAAAAATATTCAAAACTGATTGGTTCTAAGTGCATCGCACATGTATATTCAAGCTTCTGTGGTTGCCATACATAATGTGCTCTTTGTATGTGTGTCGATCATTGTTTAAAAGTCAGTTAAATCTTTTAATTGTGAAATAAGCCATGCGATTCTCATGGATGCATTTTAAAATGCCTTTTTGGATCTTCTAAATTTTGGCTACCTGGATTTTCAAAGGAGAGACAGAAACCTCTATGTTTCATTTAAATGATCTTAATTTGTGTTTCGAATATTAAGTCTTAAATGATGACAGAATATTATTTTTTGCATGAACTAACCTTTTAATATTTTAATAGAAACAAACATCAATGTACCTGATGTGCATGTTGAAGCCAGAATGTAGAGTTGGCACACACTGTTTTGTTAAACTCGTGAGCGAAGAATTCGCTGCAAACGTGAACCCAAAGAAAATCTTCCTCTGCTGCTGAGAGATACCAAGCAGCGTCAGAGCAGGCTGCGTGCAGGTCTACCCCAAAGTGGTTGACTTCAGGGTCATGTGAGCCATTCTCTCCATCAAAAAGATTACAGTAGAGAAAGACAGTAAAATTCGAGACACCAGTGAGACCAGGGATAGAGGCATTACAGGCAGCTTCCAGAATCTCTGCCGAGGGTGAGGGGTCTGAATCACTCTGCTCATGGACTTTTGGCTGGGACTGGTGAAGTTTAGGTCTTCTAGATGAGTGCTGAGGTTTCAAAGTCCTTGTTTCCTCCTCTGTAGAGGGGCAGGTCATCAAAGACGGCCTGCTGGGTAAACCATCTGACCTGAAACCCATCGCTTGAGCGTTCCATGTCAAGTTATGTCTAATTCCCCTGTACAAAGAGGACAATAAAACTGTTCATTTAAAATAATCTTTACTATACACTTATAGTTTTTGTGCTAGATGTTGGTTGCCCTATTAGAGCAAAAGCAAATGCATTCCTTATGCTGTCCTTATTATTTCTTTCTACAGTGTATTGTTTCTTACAAACAAAAATTGGGTGAGCACACTTACATTCTCATTTTAAATGATTTAAACATCAGAGTATTATTTAAATTAGAGTAAATTATTTGTTTGTAACTTTAGGATATGGTTTGAATTGTTAACATATTAACTAACATGAACTTACCACGAGCAATACTTTTGTTACTATATTTATTAATCTTTGTTTATCTTAGTTTAAAAAACACAGCTGTTCATTGTTTGGTAATGTCACTTCACAGTGCATTAATTATGTTAACAAATACTTTTGATTTCAACAATGAAGGCTATAGCCTAAATGTTGAAATTAACAATGTTGTAGAAGTGCAGTTTAGTAATAGTAATTGTTAAATAATGTAGTTAAATAGTTTAATAAGTAGAACATTATTGTAAAGTGTTTCAGATTTTTTTAATACACCAATTCAGACGTCTCGTGAGTTCAGTGTTGGACAGGTCAGTTGTTTAAACCATTCATTAAATTGAATCGGTTCAAAGGAATCATTAGTTCGCGAATCAGACGTGTACGCCACGTGTTGTGTAATTATCTCGGCAGTTTAGGATATCGCACAAGATTTGACAACACAGAAAACATTTCATCACTGGATAGGTTTTTTTATTTTTTTTCTTACATTCTTATTTTAAATGATTTAAATTTCGACACCATCGTGTCAATTGATTAATTTGCGCGGTTTGGAGAGGGTGAAGTCTTGCGTGCGCGGCCGGGGCGCTCTCTCTCTCTCACTCTCTCTCACTCGCTCTCTCTCTCTGCTCGTTCTTATATGCGCACTGTTAAACTTACAGGACTTAAAAACACATGCAAATGATAAACTTTCACTCTGTGATGGTTAAGCTGCGCAATTTATCCGTGAATCACATTCGTCAAGGGCCGGGGCGCAGCTGGCCCGTACGGTTAATGAATAACGGATCAACTACGACAGCCTACATCACACATCCTGCGATGTGACTATCGTGGATTCGTACATCGCGATATCGATGCTTAAACGACACATCGTGCAGCCCTAACTTATAGTGTAATAATTTAAAGTCTTGCTAATTCATGACACTTACCACAATATTAACTGCCTGAGGTCACCTTTACAAAGAAACAAAAGTCAGTGGAAAAGTTCTGGGTGAATAGTTATATACAAATCACAGATGATCGCAAAACAATGTTGATTAATTGAAGAAAATTGATAGCCGGCCCCCGTATTACACAATTGGCCTTGATGTAACAGCATAGCTGGGTACATAATACCAGTGGTATATGGTTACCAACATAAAAGAAACAGGAGATTATCCAGGCTATAGGATTTAGAGCTACAGAGATCTGGTTAATAACTACCAATGCCACTTTGATTTCAGACCGAGTTGTGAGCCATTCAGAATTAAATTGAGAATGCCTTTTAAAATCAAATTTCTTAATTTGAACTGAAGTAGCAACAGATGGAAGGACAGAATGACAGACAGAATGGTAGAAAGATAAATAAAATTGTAGATAGATAGATAGATAGATAGATAGATAGATAGATAGATAGATAGATAGATAGATAGATAGATAGATAGATAGATACTTCATTTTACAGACTGCATTATTGTGTTGAATTTCATTGAATTGCAGTTCAGAAAATTAGTTTTTCTGACATTCCGATTTAAATTAATGTTACAGATAAACCATTGTATGTCTTATGCAGGATAGAGTGTGTGTAAAATAGCAGTACTCTACTTGCCTACAGAACATCTTCCATGGTGACTGTACTGTGGCTCGCCCACCATGCTGCTGATATCATCCAGCAGTGCCTTGGTCATATGTGACACTTTCCTCCTCAGATTACCATACACACTGCGGCCAACATTGTGCAGAAATCCATGTCTGAGGTTATCCAAGCCCTGCAGGAGGGCAGGATTACGCTCTGCGAACTGTACTGGCCTTTCTCCTGCGCTTGACCTCGACAAAGCCTGAAGAAGCAGAGCCTGCATAGAAGCAAGGCTCTCCGAATCAGTGCCCGACTGGTTCAACAAGAGCTGCTCCTCACGAAGCACCTCAGGTGGCACGAGGAAGGGTTTAAAACGTCCCGAAGAGAGTGCGGCATCTCTTTGACTGTTTTCCACACTCACAGGGTGCAGACTGACCACAGGTTTCCAGTTCCTGGTCTCCATAAAACTGATGAGCTGCTCAAGCCAGCTCAGGTTGAAGCCACAATCATTTCGTCCTTTAAGGACACAGATGAAACCCTGTAGACCTGTGACGGCCTGGCCGTATGTCCCACTGACCAGAGCTTGAAGAACAGTTTCGAGCAAAGTGCTGATAGTCTTCCAGTTCTGGGAAATGAACGTCAAGATGGGTTTTTGAGGCTGGCGTTCAGTGAGGGTTAAAATGCTTTGCACCAACCCCAAAAGTCCATCCCAATGTGGGCTGCCCCGGAGCGACAGAAACAGATCCTGAAGCCTGAAAGTGGGTCGCGGAGGACTCTTCCCATCCCATAATCCGAGCGACACTTCCCTTCCGGTCTGAAGAAGAGAGTAGAGCAGGTTTTCCCAAAACTGGTCATCACCAAAAGGTTGCTGCCGATCATCTAATCCTGCGCTCATCTCTTGCAGATACATGGAGATGTTATACAGGAATCCAGAGAGCCTGTTTCTATTGAAGGCTTTGCTTAAAGACGGGAGACTCTTGCTTTTTCTTGGCAGGACACCTAGAGATTTGAGGCCTCCCATGATGCTCCTCACTATGGAATGAATTTGTTGATCTTTCTGTCTTTCTCCTGGTGGCTGTACTCTGTGTGGGCTCCATCCGCCACCCTTCCTCCATATCTCAACAAGCTCTTTCAAAATCGCCTCCTTCTGGTCCTCTTTATTGCTCGCTAAAATGAGAGAAACATTAATAGAAGTTAGAGTGTGAAACAAATTGAGTCATTGTACAAACAACAACAGGAACAGCCAGTATTGTCTTACCTCCAGCATTGGCTGATAGTTGTTCCAGTATAAATAAAATCACTACAATTCCCAACTTGCCCATCCTAAGTTCCATTGCCTCAAGGTAGAATGGACAAAGTCATTTTGTTGTCTTTGTAAGAGTGCATTTGAGTTCCTTTAGGAGCTGACGGAGACATTCAGAGCGTAAAGTGTCACAATGTGGAGTGCACATGAAATCTTAATGATTAGCCACTGTCACTTGGCTAAACTTTCACAAAGAAAAGTTTGCCACTTTCTAAACTATACAATTTCTAAATACAGAGAAAAAAAATCTAGTCTTAAAAAATACATTTAAATGCTACAACTAAATTTGGATTTCATGCATTCGTTAAAAACTACAAATTAGACTGTAAAAAGTTTTGCAAAACTTACCTACTGTATATGCATCTTGTCTCAAAAAAAATGCAGTAATTTCTAATATATTAAGAAATCAAAGGATTTTTACTACTTACAAGAAGTTGCATCCCTTTAATCCTGTCAGTATCTATAAAAATAGGATTGTGCATGAGTGTGAGCAAATTATTTCTCTGTCCTTCTCTCTACATCCTTCTCTCTCAGCATTTGTCACTTTTTTATCCGCTCCCCCTCCCAGTCTTTGAGATTCAATTGGATCCTCAAAAGCCACAGCTTCATGTTTCAGCAACATTCTCCCGTCATGTTCCAGCTGACTGTGTGCTGGAGTGAGAGGCCAGAGGCTCAGGGATGTAATGTGAGAAAAGAGAAAGGCCAAGGAACTTCAGGAGGGTATACTCTTGTATCACAAGGCAATTTCATAGTAATTAAGAATAAAGGAGTTACAAAGTTAGGTCATTACTTTCGACTGAAGCTAAAACAGGGCACAGTAGACATACAGTAGATAAAAAAACTTTAAGATAATGCTGCATAATAAACAATCGATTGTATAATCATTCTTTCAAAGTCTTCTGATAGAAATGTTCCAAATATATATATAACCCAAGATTTATGGTAATAATAACAATTACTTAAAGTGTTGTTTGAGAATTATTTATACACTATAGTATATGTAAATATATAATATCATAGTATTTATTCATATTTTGAAAATATGTTATGTGTCTTTGTCATTTCTGTTTGTTATTTTGTATTTCTATATAGCTTTAATTTATTATTTATTATTAGAATTTTATTATTATTTTAGTTTTAGTCATTTTTAAACTTCATCTTATTTTACTTCAGTTAGTTGCCAAGGCAACATGTCTAATTTTCAGTTTCATTATAACACTTACCACTGGTGTCATTTCAGTATTTTATATATTATTACATTATTTATTAATGTTTTCTATTAGCTTTTTTTTTCATTTTATTTTAATTATTTTGTTATCTGCTTTTTTAATTTTTATTAGTTTTATATTTCTACTTAGCTTCCTTTTTATTTCAATTTTAGTTTAGGTATTTAAACTCTAACTTATTTTAATTCATATAATTTCCAGGGTAAGATTTTTAATTTCATTCTATTGTAGTTATTATTGTTTACTTATTATTGTTTTGAATTTGAATACATTTTTAAATTAGTAGTTTTTAATTTTAGTTCAAGTTTTTCTTTTTTTATGTGCTTTTGTCATTTTATTAGGTTTTTGTTTTATATTTCTACTTTTTATTTCAGTTGAAGTACTTCAGCTTAAACTTATTTTAATTAATTTTTGTTGCTAAAACAACAATTCTATCTTTTAAGTATTTCATTTAATTTTTATATTTTATTTCAATTAAACAAAAAAGGGAACTTTTTTCCCCTCAAAAGCTTGCATAAAGTACTTAATCAGAATTTAATCACTATGAACCCTACTTTATTCTTCTATCTGATATCTCATGAGGTAATTCTCACCTGTGCCAACACTGACATAAAACGGTACCCTTGTCCTGGTGGGTATTGTTTTACTTATGTGGCAGCCAGCAGGTCGCCTACAGCTGTCATAAAACAAAAGTGTCCCTAAGCCACCGTCAGCACACAATCAGGCCCTTCACTGATGTTCAAAATCATCTCGCTCTTGTCTGAGGCCTGTCTACAGCAGCTGAAACCCGAGTGGATTGAGTGAAAGGCCTAGCACAGCCTCCCCACAAGCCTTTTAATTCTGTGTTGCTGTCGCCTGCAGCGGAACAATAACTTCCTCTTGTATTATTGATGCCTGAGGGAGCGGCGGTCACTCGGCAGCATGGAGCTCAGTTGGCTGAAGGAATATTAAATGAGAAACTTTACTCCTCATGCCTCTGACTAACTCCACTCAAATCGCACATAGTAGTGATCTTGTTTGTTATCTCTGAAATGCATATGACTAAACTATGCTATGCTATGTACTGTATATGCAACAGTCGAAGGAGCTCACTGATCCAATGTAGACAAACTCCAGACATGAGCCTTAGCTTAAGTCTGTCTCAACTTATAAAGGCACGTGAGACTAAACAGAGTACCAAAGCATCTGGTCCAGTGCAACATACATGACTTTGCATTTCATTCCCCCCAAGATAATGGTTTGTCAGGCATATACGCTACATATAAATTTACTCACCAAACATTTTTAGGCTCTTATTTCCACACCTCTGAATCATTCTTCTATGTCTGTTTGGGACAATCAATTCCTGTGCACCTAAAATAATACTACGAAAAAGTATATTTTAAGAACCATTTGTTCCAGTGGGGGAAAAGACTAGCAATCCACATGCTTAGCCTATATATAGTACTTAAGTTCCATACATTTTGTTTGTTCATTCACTTGTAAGTTCAAATTTTGATGCTCAGAGAGCAATCAAAAAATAATTCAAGAAAATACATAAATGATATTACAAAAAAAAACAAAAAAAAAAAAAAAAACAAGAGTGTAGTAGGCCTCAAGAATGTCTTATTTTACAACAAAACATAAGAATTCAAATTCTTAAAAATATCATTATGAGTTAGAATAACGTCTTGTCTTGACTAACGTATCTTAAATCCAAAAAGGTAGGATGTTTAATGAATTAATTGGGTTTTTGCAATTATTAAGCAGGGCTACATACTGTAACACTTGTTACATAATAGCCTACTACAAATTATCATCTAGCAAGTAAATTCTCTTGTGACAGTTAATGTCAATAAGTCAATATATTTACCAGTAAAGCACTGACAAAACAATCATATGGGGTCATTGTTTACAATTTACAATCAGACAGCAACAAACCCTGTTAATTAATATCTAAGAAATGTGTAATCTTTTTAAGAAAATATCTGGGAAGGTAAGGATTAAAGACACGTACGAGTTTTTTTAAGAATTACACTTAAGAACATTGTTACAAACTTCAGAATCTTGTAAAATACAAAGCGACGACGCGGCTTGGCCTGTTTTTGCTTTTATACAACAGCTCCATAAACAATTAGTTAAGGTTAAGCACTTACTGTAAAGTCTACCTTTTTTTAAAAAAAAAATCTGTTTTCTGGTGAAAATATAGGTTAGTTCCAAACAAAGCCACAGAAAACCATTGCAACACACTGTGTGGTATTTCGTTTCTGAATGATTCAGTGGTGTCCTTGAGCAATTAGATTTAAGGAATGATTCAGTGATTCATACATGAAGTTCCGGTTCTGGATAAAACAACATTAACCAATCGTTTAAATGAACGATTCAATGACTCACTCATAAAGATTCGTTCTTAAACGAATCGATCAACGTTTCTGAACATACTGTAGAAAATCTCAGAAAATATTTGGCTCTCCAAGTCCCACCATAATGACCAACAATAAAATACAGTAGTGTAGTAGGCCCATTTTTAGAGGCAGTTTTATTCCTAAGGATATTTATTATTGTCGGCCACAGTAAACATTGTAAATACTGTTTGAACATTAACACTGCACTGTGCTATAATACAGGTAAATAAAAAACTTAAATGATTAAATAAAAAAAAACCTGTAATGTACTTAAATGTAAAGTAAAAAAAAGTACAGTACCTGATCAAAATAATTAAACAAATAAATAAATAACGCAAGCATTATTTTGCCACCTTGCAAACTTTTAAAAAGTGTTTTAACATTCATTTATATTTGATTGAGTGATTCCTCTGTGTACCTCTGGAGGGAGCCCGCACTTTGAGAATCAGTGACAGATCATTCACATCCTGACTGTCTGTCTGGAGAAAAGTCTCAGCGCTGTAAAAATAAATAAATAAATATATACAAATATATTAATAAAAAAAACTTTTATAATCGGCCTGAGGATGGGAAAGTACTGGTCAGCCCTATTGGTCAGGAGTAAAAGATAAAGAATAAAATATTAAAAGTAGGCTACTATTGAAAGAACACTGTAACTCAACCAGACTTCCCAGAACCCTTCTAGTAAAATAAACAAATAAAATAGAAACCAGGCAGCAGTGTTGCCAACTAATTTTCAGAGAAAATTACTAAAGGAAGGGCGATTTGTTGCTAAAAGGTGCTAAATGACGATGTGATGTCATTGCGCGATGACGTCATTGCGTAATCACGATGCAAAACTGTCATGACATCAAATCTCAGCCAAAAAAAAAAAAAAAAACTATATTTTATATATTTCAATTTGGATTTGTTTGTAAAATAATATGCATAATATAATTAAATATAAATAACTGTATTTTAAATACACTGGATTATCGAACACTTACACATTTCTGAATCATTACAATTTAAGTTTTTTTAATTATCTAGTAAACTAATACTACACATTCTCAACAATTATGCTTTAAGCAGTGTATTAGTAGTTAGTTAGAAAGCTACACTCTCAGAAATGTCTGTAAAAATAGGGCACGATCTAGTATGTGAATATGAAATCATTTTCCATATTGGTTTTTTACCTGCATTTTAAATTACACATTGTGTTTTCGGGTTACAGTGGATAATGGATAATGTCCTGGGAAATTACTAGTGTCTTTTCCAATCCTCTTACAGTTTACAAACTGAACAACAATCACAGGTACAAGCTACTAACAAAGTGTATCATAAATGAAAAAAAAAATAATAATAATAATAATTATTATTATTATTAAATTGAACAATTGCAAATAGCAGCTAACTTAATTCATGTGATGTGTAGCTAACTTAATTCATGTGATGTGTTTACTGCTAGGCATCTTTTGTTTCCTCTTTTTGTGTAATTTGGATGGAAAATATGTTGCTTGTTATTGTCTGAGTCACTTATCAAAAGTTGCCAAATAATGTTTTAATATTTGTTATTAAAGGTGCTTTTGGAAGAAAAAGTTGCTAGGGTAGTCTGAAAAGTTGCTAAATTTAAAAGCAGTGACCATTCTACATTTTACAACAGTGCTATGACTAGATATATATATATTTATTTTTTACACAGTCACAAGCATAGACTGTGGTCACAAGGCTGTCATGTGCGGGTTAGTCATACCGGAAACCGCAGCTATGCCATGTAATCTGGAGGAAGCAGAACTAACACCCAGGCATTGAAGTAACACAAGATTCCCAGAGGGGGCGCTCAGTGGCCCAAAAATACAAAATAGACTCTTTAAATACGCTCGGATATTTTATTCTACACATTAGCCTATTAATAATCACACTTTGTTTCAAAAATAGTAAATATATTTACAGAAATTTTGATATTTCAGTAGCGTTAGTTGCTAAGTTTGTGCGTCGAGCGAGCAAATGAAGACGGAAGTAGACGTCATAGCGCAAGGGGCGGAGCTAACGACTGACAAACATGCACATGCACAGTAGTAGCGAGCAGTCAGGTGTTAGACCTGATCAGAATGAGTCTCTCTACACTATCATAAACTACAAATCATGGGGTTCATCTTTCAAAGACTCATATCGAAAAATTTAGATATATTTTAATAACCAGTGTTTGACAGAGGCGTCTGTCCTCTCTCGCTAGTTGAATTTTTATTTTAATTTTTTTTTTGTATTAATTTATGGCCGCTATGGATTACCTGTTGCAGGTGAAAGTTGGAGCTCTGGTTGGGCTGCTGTTCCTAACTCTGTTTTTTGGTTTTATCCCAGTGCGGATGAAATGGTTTCAAGTCTCTAGTGGAACAGGTAAGTTAAGTTAAATGTTCCTTTACGTTGTATATGGTGTTCATCAATGTTACTGTACTATACCTGAACTTTTCTTTCACCTGTCCCCTCCTCCCAGCCTAAGCACTTTATGTATACATTATTATGTCGTGCATCTGGTCGTAATTTGTGTGTTTATTAATGTATGTTCATGTATGTATGCGCTTAATGTATATGTGTACCACACATAAGGAAATTGCCCAGTATTAGCTTCATACAAGTACAAACACGAGAGTCAGCTGATGAGGACAGGTAGAGGATTTTTTTTCTAAAACATGCATTTTACTCACAGATCACAGATGGAGATCCGAGTGGAAGTGAAACTGGTGTTTGAACATGCTTAAACGAGCAAAACCTTCTGCTAAACCTGAATTATGACCACAACGATTCGATTAGATTAGATTCAACTTTATTTTCATTGCACATGTTAGGTACAAGGCAACGAAATGCAATTAGCATCTAAGTGCAATAAGCAGTAAATACAGGATATACAGTGTCTACAATATGTTACAGATGTACAATAAATATACAGATAAGGCAGTACTATGAACATAAATCACAGATTTTTAAATACTATCAGCATGATATACAGATAGGTGTTCTATGAACATACTATACAGATGGAATATGTAATAAGTGTATGTACACTATAAGCAGAAACTATGAACATATGAACATCATTTACAAATGAATATGTATAAGGCGATACATTAAGCTGTACAAAACATTAGTCCAATGGACATTAATAAAGTGCATAGAAAAATATTCCAGTGTGCAAATGGATCATTCAGTAAACTGGATGTACAGACAGTAGTGCAAGTAATAGCAAGTGAACTGTTTTTTTTTTTTTTTTGGAAACCAGATGTAGTGATGAGGAGAGGTGAGGAGTTTGTAGTGGTGTGGGTGGGGGGTTTGGAGGGGTCAGTGGGCAGAATTCAGTAAGGAGAAAGCTGTAGGGAAAAAGCTGTTCCTGAGTCTGCTGCTCCTTGTCCGGAGGCTCCTGAAGCGCCTCCTGTAGGGCAGGAGGTTAAACAGTCTATCAGGGTGAAAGGAGTCCTTAAAGGGATACTCCACCCCAAAATGAAAATTTTGTCATTAATCACTTACCCCCACCTTTACAGTGTAACTTACTTGGCAGTCTATGGGACAGTCACAGGCCTCCCGGTTTTCATCCAAAATATCTTAAATTGTGTTCCGAAGATGAACAGAGCTTTTATGGGTTTGGAACGACATGGGGGTAAGTGATTAATGAAAAAAATTTCATTTTGTGGTGGAGTATCCCTTTAAGAATCCTGCGATCTCGACGTAGACAGCGGTTTCTCTGGATGTCCTCAATAGCAGGAAGTGTTGTACCTGTGATGCACAACTATCAGAAACAACCGAAGGATTTCACGAACAATCAAATATAAGTATGCTTTTGATCGCAGTCTTCAGATGTCTTGCGTCTTGCGAAACCAGAATAGGATGTGGATTTCACATGGTAATTAGTTATCAGATTTCAGTTGAGTTAAATGTCAATCAGTGCTTTGGATAGATGGGTTTTAAATGGTAGGGCTCTGCTTTATCAAGTGGCTTAATGCAATTACAGTTATACCTAATACTTTAGGTTGTGGCATGGGTAATTAAAATACTTAGGCATTGCTCAGTTATGATGAGTTTTTAATTATTTTCGGGCATTTGATTATAATCTCCTCTTTTACTTTGGCTGATTAGCTAACAGGATTGATTAGAGAAAGACTGTACCGTTGACATCAATCAACGGCACCATTAATCAATGTAACGGGACTTTGATTTGTTTTTCTCTGTCTCCAGTGACCCACAGTGCCTTGCTGAGTTTTGTGAGCTGCTTCGCGGGTGGCGTCTTCCTGTCCGCCTGTTTGTTAGATATCATCCCAAATTACCTTGCCGACATACATGTGGTGCTACAAAAACAAGGCCTTGATGTGAGCTCACCGAATATTGGAATTGCTCTGTTAAATGCAGTCTGTTCCTGTAATTCCTATTTGTTTCTAATGCCTCTTCTCCTCATCATCCAGAAAGGCTTCCCGCTTGCAGAGTTCATCATGGCATGTGGCTTCTTCACAGTCTTGATCTTGGAAAAGATAGTTCTGAGTTGCACAGAGGGCCACAGAAATGAGGAGACGGCTCCTCTTTTAGCTCCTGCAGGTAACGGACATGCCCATGGACACCACTCGGTGAATGATCCGGAGGGGAGCGGTCACCACGTCCACATGGACATTCACGCGCACTCGTCCTTCCGCTCCTTCATGCTCTTCCTGTCTCTCTCTCTCCACTCGGTGTTTGAGGGTTTGGCCATTGGCTTGCAGACCACAGACACGAAGGTGATTTATTGAGTTTGGTTTTGTTTGACAGCTCCCTGTGCTGACCTGGTTAGAAACCTGATAAATGTTTTGGGTTCAAAGGTTCACAGGTTGCTTTAGCATCGTGACTTCAAATCATGCTGTTTATGTAGGGCGTTATCCTGTGATGCCACAACACTTTAAACACTTTATGTCCAAAAATGGACATTTTCATTATTTACTCACCCTCATGTAGTTTCAAACAGAAAACAGGGCTGCACAATTTGCAAAAACATCTAAAAGTGATTTTACTAATATGTGTGACTATAAAATAATTAGTAATGATAATTATTATAACAAAAAAGTTTTTTTTAAACAAAATAAGGAAAGCTACTATTGTAATATTTCACTGTAAAATAAGAAAAAAGTTAAGAAAAAATATTTAATTGTAAAACAAAAAATCAGAATAGCTTAATTTTAAATGGGAAGCGTATTAAAATTAGTGCTGTCAAACGATTAATCGTGATTAATCGCATCCGAAATTAAAGTTTTTGTTTACATTATATGTGTGTGTGTAATTTGCATATTTATTATGTATATATAAATACACAAATATACAGTATATATTCTTATATATATGTTTATTATTTATATATATGGGGAAGTTGTGGCCTAGTGGTTAGAGAGTTTGACTCCTATGCCTAAGGTTGTGGGTTCGAGTCTCGGGCCGGCAATACCACGACTGAGGTGCCCTTGAGCAAGACACCAAACCCCCAACTACTCCCCGGGCGCCGCAGCATAAATGCCTGCCCACTGCTCCAGGTGTGTGTTCACTGCTGTGTGTGTGCACTTTGGATGGGTTAAATGCAGAGCACCAATTTCGAGTATGGGTTACCATACTTGACAAATGTCACGACTTTCACTTTCATATATATATATATATATATATATATATATATATATATATATATATATATATATACACACACACACACACAGAACATACGCACATATTATGTAAACAGAAACTTTTATTTTGGATGCGATTAATCGCGATTAATCGTTTGATAGCACTAGTTAAAATTTACATGAAGGCTTGTGAAAACCATTTTGCTTCTTTTGGAATAATGTACAACTGTAATAAATGGAATTGGAATAATGTAATGATGAATAAAACCTAGTTTGACTTCATTCGTCTCTCTGCTCAGGTGCTGGAGATCTGCGTTGCTATCCTGGTCCACAAGAGCATCATCGTCTTCAGTCTGTCGGTGAAGCTGGTTCAGAGTGGGGTCAGGCCCCTGTGGGTGATGCTGTACGTGGCCGTCTTCGCTGTGATGTCTCCTCTCGGCATTGGCATCGGCATCATTGTGATCGAGGCTCACCTGGAGGCTGGCGCTTTCATCCAGGCGGTGCTGGAGGGGCTGGCGGGCGGGACGTTTGTCTACATCACCTTCCTAGAGATCCTTCCCCATGAACTGAACTCCCCCGAGCGGCCTCTGCTCAAAGTGTTCTTCCTCCTGTGTGGTTTCTCAGTAATGGCTGGTCTGACTTTCCTGGGCTGAAAAATACTTTCCCCAGGACCAGAAAACTGGAGCCTCGAGCAAATCGCACTGAGTGAGCCTTCACAAACTGCATGAAAGACTCCGTTTGCTTGCTTTTTAGAAGAACTGATATTTTCAGATGCTGATGTCTTTAAAAACTTTGACCTGATCTTTTATCAGTTTTAAATGAGGGAAGAAAAAAATTCCTCAGCACTGAGAAGCATATATAAATGGAGACTTTTACAGATGTATTTTTTTTACTTGAATTTTTTTAGCTTTTTTAAACTCTTCATATTTTATCTGTGAAATTGTTTCCATGCCACTTTTGTGTTTTCTCTTTGCCATGCATAACACTATCCATAAACCACCAGCTTTCTGACTGATTTTACATACACTGCAATATTTCTGTAAGTTACATACAGTTATTCAGTATTGGTTTTCTCCTTTTATGTGCTACATTTCCTTTACATTTACGTAAATGTGATGAGCAACCAAATGTTTTGATTGCACAGTTTGGATTTACAGATTTCACAGTAAAATAAGACAAAATGTGTATAACTAGTATTGTGTTTTAAAGACTACATATGGAAGTATGATTATGCAACATATTAAAGCAATATAAATATATTTTCATTTCAAACTAATGGAAACAGCATGCAGTTTTAGTTGAGAAGTGTTTCTGTGCCTTTATTTGAAAGAAAACTAACATATAGCATGTTACTGATTCAGCAGCTTAAAAACCTTTTACTAAACAATAGCACTAATGTTTAAATATATTAAGAGACATTACTGGATTTCATTTAGTTTGCTTTCTGTTTCAATATGCTCTGTCTGGGGTAGTTAAAAGCAAAGTATGATTTTGATACGAAACTGTTCAAACTTCAGACGTTATCTTGCAGTACCACATTTAGCCTCTAGATGTCAGGCTTCTACACAGAATGTTGGTTAAGTAACCCCATACTACTTGGTACTGTTTTTGCAGTAGGCCTATGTGAATGAGTTCATATATGAGATGTTACTGCACAAAATCAGAGCACATTGCATTAGAAAATGTATCCCACAATGCGGTGTGCTCAAACTTCCTTTCCAGTGTAATATTACCATCTTTCAAGGCTCATTTAATCAAGCTACCCAGACATTTGTACACATAACTGTAATAAAAATTCAACATTTTTATATTCCATTATTATTTTATATTGGACACCACTTATTAAATTGTTGTTTAATTGAGGTCATCTCACTACTGTTTAAAGCATATATATATATTATTATAATAAGAAATGTGCATGGTTGCATAATGCTTAGCTGGCTCACTAGAACGAGAACTGAAAATATTGTTCTGCATTTTTGTTATTTTTTCATATTTTATTTCGACATTTGGCCTGTTATCATTTGGATTTCATTCTCTTCTCAGAGAGCTGCTGCTTTTCTTTCTGTAACTGAAATCAAGATGACATTTCCAATTCATTAGACAAGGGTTATTATTATTTGCTAAAATTAAAACTAAAACATAAAAAAAAAAAAATTCAACTAGTATAAATGTTAACTGAAAAAAAAAACGTAAAACTTGTAATAAGACTAATAAAACATTTTATTTTAGCTGGTTGTCAAGGCATCATTTTCCTTTAGTTTAACTTGAAATAAAAAGTGAAAAATTAATAATTGCTAAGTTAATAAAATTATTAATAAGAATTATTTAAAAAAATAATTGCTAAAACTTTAAAATTAAAATGGAAAATATAAAAAACAATCTTAAAATATCAATAAAACTAATATCAATGATATTAAAATAACACTGGGTGTTTGAAATTTGTACAAAAAAAGTGATTAATGAAAGAGAATCAGTCTAAACAATTTTTCTTTTTTGAAAACACAAATTCACACACACACACACACACACACAAAATGTGACTGCTTATTTTTCATGGCCTGATTTTATAAATAGCAGAACAAAGAAAAGCAAATGGCTGCATCATATCCCTGTGCAGTGGACCTATAGTGACACTTACATTTTTTGAATGAACTGCATAAAGTGTGGCGTACTTGTCAAATACTTTTGGGGCCACTGTATCCTTGAAAAGAATCACAAAATAAAACAGTAACAAAGTCCAGCACTAATGAGTGAATGCTCTGTAGCGAGGAGCTACTCATTTGTGTCTGTGCAGCAGAGCATCAGGGTTTGTGATGGACTCGTACAAGAATTGTTCCTCCACTGCTCATTATTGCCACTACATTCACCAAGAAAACCCCATTCACACTAAAGCCTCTGCTGAATCATTTGCATGCAATATGCATTTTAATTATGAATGAAACAACAATTTAGCAAATGGCATCGGTTACATCCGACTCAAGGACGCAACAACAAAAAGGGTTCTAAGTCCAAAAGTATATTAACAAGAAAATATTTAAGTCCAGGGTTTAAATGCCAAAGATAATAAATGAACAGCAATAAAAAAAAAATAATAATAATAAAAAAAACAATTAACAAAGTGAAGGTCCAGCTTCGAGCACAACTGCAGGATAAGGACGAAAGCTCCACCTCCAACAAAGGCCAGACACCTTAAATAGTGTCCCAAATTCGAAACAGGTGTAGATCCTTATCTGGTAACCTATAAAAGAGAAGAAAACTACAACAAAAAAGAAACCCAAAACAAAACCGTAACACCTCCCCCCTTTAAAAAGGGAGAGATTCTCATTAGAAACTCTACCTTATACAAGTTCCAAACCCATATATACCCAAAATTTACTTCAAGAAAACCACAACCTTACCGGAGTTAATACAAAGTAATTAAATCATTACAACTTGCCCCCCTCTTCACACCCATCCTGGATTCAAACCCAGCAATCTCCTGGTGCCTGGAAAAAGCACAATTTAAGGAATTGAAAACCAATAACAGGAAAGAGAAGAGGAAAGAAGGGTTAAGAATCTTCTCAACCACATGGGCACGAGACAATGCATCAGCTAAGACGTTGTCTGCCCCTTTCACATGACGAATCTCGAAAGAGAAAGGCTGTAAGAAAAGGGACCACCTCATAAGACGCTGATTAGGATTCTGCAACGAGTGAAGAAAAGTAAGGGGGTTATGGTCTGTGCATACCACAGTTGGCATAGTCCCACAAGACACATAAACCTCGAAATGTTGCAGAGCCCAAATCAAAGCTAAAGCCTCTTTCTCGACAGCAAACTCACACTTTGCCAGGTTGACTGTGAGTTTGGCATCTGCCAAACGTTTAAACAGTGCACGAACCCGGATAACGTGTTCATCCCATGTATCACTATAGATAATGTCATCGAGGTACACGGCACAACCTTCTAGACCCACTGTAACTTTGTTCATTAAATGCTGAAATGTAGCTGGAGCGTTTCTGAGACCAAAACTCATAACAGAATAAGAATACAATCCAAAAGGTGCAATAAATGAGGAAATTTCCTGTGCTTGGGAGGGGTCAAGGTCACTTGCCAGTAACCTCTGAGCAAATCAAATTTACAGACAAAATTGGCTGACCCAACTTGATCTATACAGTCTTCAATCCTAGGCAACGGGTACGAGTCAGGTCTAGTTAGAATATTTACTCGTCTATAATCTGTGCAAAAACGCTGCGTGCCGTCTGGTTTTCCCACCAGCAACCAGGCGAATCCCAATCTGAAAAGGATGGCTTTGCTATGTAGTTCTCAAGCATGCAATTAACTTCAGACTCTCATTTCTTACATTAATCCAATGACACACGATAAAAACGCTGACGGACAGGTTTAGCATCTCCAGCGTCTATATCATGTTCAATCAAGTGTGTACGAGAAGGAGTATCTGAAAAGAGACCTGAAAATTCAATCAACAGACTTCAAATCAGAATTTTGTTCACAAGATAAATGTTTTAATAATTCTTCGAAATTAGCCAAGGTTTCAGAGTTTTTTAGACAAGGTTGTAAAATGACATCATAAGGAGGTTTCACATCCTGTTCCCATTCACCTGTAGGAGTCAAATTGGCTATGGCAACAGAGGAAGGAATTACCTTAGAAACGACATTACGAGCATAAAAAGGCTTTAACAAATTCACATGGCACAACTGAGTACACTTCCTGCGCTCAGGGGTAGAAAGTATTTCATTTTGATCAGACACTTTTCGAAGCACAGTGTAAGGTCCTGAAAATTTCGCACAAAAAGGAGAATCCGGTAAAGGAAACAAAGCTAACACCTGATCTCCTGGGCTAAACATGCGAATCTCTGACTTGCATACGCATTTGATCTATTGTGTCTAACTCCGAGTTGTCTTAACACCTCTTGAAACATATTAGAGGTAAAATTTGTCCCCGATTGCTCTGGATAACTTTTGGAATATCAAAAATAGATATAAACCGGGACAATGCTTTTACAGCTGATCGAGTGGTGATTGAACGCAATGGATATGGATTGTGCAAAAAAACGTCCCAGGTTATGCATGTAACCGGAGACGCTGCATCCGAAAACGCTATGGGAACGAGATGCCCACACCACCAGACTGACAAATCCCTGCCTAGTGTGTACTAGGACGAGAGAACAGAAGAGCCTGGAGTGGCTTGCATATCAAGGCCATAGAACCTCACGAACGTTAGTGGCGTGGACCATCCCACAGTGTTGCAGATGTCCTGCATAGACATACCTGCCAGAAAGGACTTTGAGGCTGCCATACTTCTCTTAGAATGAGCCTTGACTCCCATCAGCGAGGGGAGTTGGGGGGAATCGTAGGTATTGTTAATTGAGTCTTGTATCCAAGGGCTGAGGGTCTGCTTTGTAGCAGGAAGACCCCTCTTGGGAGGACCATAGCACACGAGCAGTTGGTCCGCCCTTCTCCACAGGGCAGCTCTGTGGATGTACGTGCCCAATGCTCGAACTGGACACATACAGTTAAGCTTCTGCTGGCCGGGCTCCCTGAAGGGAGGAGGATAGAAGGCCTGCAGTACGATAGGCTGTGGCGTGATAGAGGGAACCTTGAGGACATACCCTACTCTAGAGAAAAGAAATACTAAATAGTCTACTAAGGGAATCATTTTGAATCATTACAATTTAAGTTTTTTTAATTATCTAGTAAACTAATACTACACATTCTCAACAATTATGCTTTAAGCAGTGCATTAGTAGTTAGTTAGAATGCTTCACTCTAAGAAATGTCTGTAAAAATAGGGCACGATCTAGTATGCGAATATGAAATCATTTTCCATATTGGTTTTTTACCTGCATTTTAAATTACACATTGTGTTTTCGGGTTACAGTCACTGATCTATAATATAGAACATATATAGTCATATATAGATATAAGAACAGTGGTTACAGTGGATAATGGATAATGTCCTATGAAATAACTAGTGTCTTTTCCATTTCTCTTACAGTTTACAAACTGAACAACAATCACAGGTACAAGCTACTAACAAAGTGTATCATAAATGAAAAATATATATATATTATTATTATTATTATTATTATTATTATTAAATTGAACAATTGAATATAGCAGCTAACTTAATTCATGTGATGTGTGTACTGCTATGCATCTTTGGTTTCCTCTTTTTGTGAAATTTGGATGGAAAATGTGTTCCTTTTTATTGTCTGAGTCACTTATCAAAAGTTTCTAAATTGTAAACAGTGTGGCTAAATTTGTTGCTAGGTGCTTTTGGAAGAAAAAAATTGCTAGGGTAGTCTGAAAGTTGCAAAATTGTGCAACAAAATTGCTAAGTTGGCAACACTGAGTCTTCGTGCGTCTTGCGGAAGAACATTGTAGCCGGAGGTACTTCTCTCTGTTTATGTCTATGGTGACTGCAGTTTTAAAGACTAGCTACATATGAAAGTATTATTATGCAACATATTAAAGCAATATATTTTTTTTTTAAGCTAATAAAAAAGCATGCAGTTTTAGTTGAGAAGCGTTTCTGTGCCTTTATTTGAAAGATATAGCATGTTACTGATCCAGGTGCTTAAAAGCCTTTAACTAAACACTAGCACTAAATCCTTTCAAAGTTAATGTTTAAATATATTAAGAGACATTACTGGATTTCATTTAGTTTGCTTTCTGTTTCAATATGCTCTGTCTGGGGTAGTAAAAAGCAAAGTATGATTTTGATACGAAACTTCAAACTTCAGACTTGATCTTGCAGTACCACATTTAGCCTCTAGATGTCAGGCTTCTACACAGAATGTTGGAGAAGTATTGACTATCTTTGAAACTCCGGTCGCCTTGATTTCGCCAAGCAAGACATGTTCCTGACCTGGATCAACATCTTTTGATGATCCTGGATCAACATTATTGTCCAAAAATATAGACTTAACCCAATCCCTACCCCTAAACCTAACCCTACCCAAAATTTATTCCTAAAATCAGTGGGAAATGATAGCTGATTAACACGGGTGTAGAAGCAACTTAACCCTGATTGTAAGCATAAAACAGATATTTCCTGAAAAGTTATATCTCAGTTTTGATTGGTTGATTGGAATGTTGTTCCAGGTTCAACAAGGATGTTTATCCAGGAACATGTTGTACTTTAAAAATAAGGCTCACCTTGAAACTCCATACCACTTAATACTGTTTTTTCAGTATGCCTATGTGAATTTTTAGTATAGAGTTCCTATATGAAATGTTACTGCACACAATCAGAGCACAGTGCATTAGAAAATGTATTCCACAATGCAGTGTGCTCAAACTTCCTTTTCCAGTGTAATATTAACAAACTGGTATTTCTTATCCTATAATTTTAATATATTATCGTAATCGTGAACACACAAGTTTGCACAAACAGTTTTACCATTGATTTTGTTTTAGCCATTTACCTACAGTATATATCGGAATTAACAGAAATAATGTTTTTTTTTTTTTTTTTTTTTTTTTGCAGCTTAGGTGGTTGCAAGGTGGTCACTTACTAGCCTTGGTCAAATTATTTATAATATTCTAGTCTCTAGACATGGCTTAAGTACCTCATTCAATGTAAGTGCAAATCATAATCTGCCAAATAAAAAGTCTGACTGCTTAAATGGTCAAGCAAGGTGTGGCTGGAGGACCACCAAATCAAGACCCTGTCATGGCCAGCCCAATCTCCAGATTTTAACCCCACTGAAGACGAAGGATGCTCACAAGCAAGGAGTGGCATAAAGTCACCCAACAGCAATGAGAAATACTGATGGAGAGCATGAAAGCTGTGATTGAAAATCAGGGTTATTCCACCAAATATTGATTTATGAATAATTCCTAAATTAAAACATGTTGTTTAAAAATCAAAAGGAACTTTTCTTTGCATTATTTGAAGTCTGATTTTTTTTTTTTTTTTTGCAAATAAATCCTCTAAATGACAATATGTTTATTTGGAATTTCTTAAATCATGTGTGACTACATGAAATACTGATCTGTTCTGCATTACACAATGGTTCTTATTTATTAACAAAAGTTACTATACAAACATTGGCATACTATTTTTCTGACCTCAACACAATCATAAACTCAATTACATACAAAAAAACAAAGCAAAAATCTTAGCACTGATTTCAGTGCACACTCTTTTTTGGTGATGTTTTGAGGTCGGTCGTGTTCAGTCCCTCCCCTGGTGAATGTGTATTATGTAGATGGGATGACTGTGCTGTGAGTTATGGGGTGTGACAGGTTAATCCGCCTGCACCCCTCGTCTCCAGCCTCCAGCCCTGCACTTCTCAATCTCCCTCGGCTGAGGTAAGTCACAGCCTCTGAGGCTTATTAATACTCCATGCTTGCTCTGTTTTAAAGCTGACAGGCTAAGAGGATGCTGGGACTGGACTCAGGGTACACTGACTGATACTTAAAACAAACTTTTAGTTGCATCACTCATTTATTAATTGACCGAAAACAGATCTTTAGCTTTATCGTATAGTGTTTCATTGTTGTAATTGTCTCAGAGGAAAATCACAGGTTTTATACTGTTTCTCCTTAAACGGGCTAATTGCTTGATGATATTAATATCTGAACCCATCAAATTTAATGATGTGTCAGTTTGCTGTATTGTGTGATATTGTTGTGCTTCCAATCCTAAAACGTGTCCATTTTTAAACTGTATTTAAAGTTGTTTTTCAGTCATGTCATGTAAACTAAGCATTATTCTATCTATCTATCTATCTATCTATCTATCTATCTATCTATCTATCTATCTATCTATCTATCTATCTATCTATCTATCTCTCTATAAATGTTCAAACTTAGAAGCTTTTTATACTAAATATTGTCAAGCCAGTGTTCACTTGAGAAAAAAGAAAGTTTTAAATAATGACTAATTTACATTTGCAGGTAAAATCTTGTTAAATAATTATTTATCATAATTAATTATATAACGCATTAACGAATTAAATAATTTAATATAAATGATGCACATGTTGAACAATAATCCTCAGAATGACCTTTCCCATGATCTGTCTCAGATTATACAATATTTTGTTTAAAAAAATACTAACATTATAATTCAATCTAAATATAGACAATAAGATATGATTTCTTATTTTTTTTAGTTTCCATTCAGCCACTGGAGGATCTCAGCATCATGGCTGCTGTGAGTAATTCTTTCAGCTTCCATAATAACCTCTATTGTTAAATGCAGTCAGTGGGATGAACTAATCTCTTGTTTCTCAAGGTGTTTCAGTACTGTAGGTCATGTGATGGGGATTATTCAATAAAGCTGGGGGTCTCCACAGTAGACACAGGATTAGTTCTCTTTAAACCCTCTTGTCTGTGATTCTGTAAAGCATGGCACATAATAAACTGCGTTCTTTTCATTTTCATCCCATTAGACCGGAACTTTTCGTATGGTCTCAGAGGAGGAGCAGGCGTTACGCACTAAACTCGAACATCTGAGCATTAAGGACCACGGGCCGGTTTACGGACCCTGTAAAAAACTGCCGGATCACACTAAACAGAAGGTATCACTATTAAATTCTACTATAAAGCTTACAGTATATCATTTAGTCACACATAAATGTAAATTCATCTTCTTCTCTCAAAGGCTAAAGATGAACTGAATGAAACCGAGGAGAAGAAAGTGTCTTCTATAAAGGAATTGAGGGCCATGATAAAAGAAAAGGGAAGCGAAGGGGGCGATCTGGCCAAAGCTGTGCAAGAAAAATTCGAGAATGAACCAGATTCCCTTCTTCTGAGATTCATACGTGCCAGAAAGTTTGATGTGACAAGAGCACACGAGCTTATGAAAGGTAAAGCATTTTATTAAAGGCATTTATGACACAGCCCCCATTGTTTTAGTGCTAGGCCGAGTCATTGCGGTCATCTAAACATGCTTTTGTCTTCATCTATGCATGCTCAGGCTCTGGGACAGGGAGAAATTCTCTGCTTTAATTGGGGCTTTCTCGAAACTTTCAAAGAGAGCCTTTGTGCAGAAATAGGGCAGGTTCTCGTTCTCTGAGAACAGGCAGACAGGCTGGGCTTTGATGTTCTGTGTGTTTCACACAAACTGACATTTCTAATACACATGCACAGCCCACAGAAACATGCCGAACACACTCGCACACATGACTGAACCTTTCGATGCATGAGAACCAGGACGAAATACTGCAAAAGAGCAATGCTGCATTCACTAAGATAGAATGACATGAAACAGTACTGATATTATTGCCATAGAAAACGTTCATGCTTGTAATGCAGAAATGTTATCAAAGATTGCTCTTTCATAGCTCCTGAAAATCCTTTTATAAAATAGACATAAATTAACTCTTAAAAAGTCTGCTTTGTTGTATTTGATACACACATTTCTAAATTAACTTTGCTGTTGTACACAACCTGCTACATGCCTTTTGTCATCTGATCCATAGTTTGTATCATTCTAGAAAGCAAAAATCATTTCTAAAAATCATGGTTCATCTGCCGTTTTCCTGTGAAATCTGATTTGTGTAAAGCAATCGTAAAAAGAACTTTTATATTGTTAGTGATATTTTAACATTAGCACTTACTGGACTGAAGCAGCTTAGGAGTGCTTGATTAGCCAGACATCAGTTCATGTTAAATGTGAGTATTGAATATGATTATCAGGCTTTTGAGGAGCTTTTGTGTTCATATCTCAATCATCATTGCATTATGTTTTGTCCCACAATAAAACACTCTGATCATGAACCTAAGCATTAAATACAGAGTGACTTCTGATATTTATATGCATTTTATGTAAGCAGTCTGCTTTACTGTTAGATGTAAGATCTCACTGATTTACATTACGAGCTATACGAATTTCCTTGTACTTTTTGGGCATATAAATAACAGAGTCTGCACCAAATTGCATATATTTGCTCAATTTGAACTCCATATTCTCACTATATCATTTATATGAGTCGTAAAATCTTGATTGATATATTGGCAAATGTGAGAAAAGTTTGAGGCATTATTGAGATCTCTGAGTTTGAAACTCTTGAGGACTTCAACTTTTACAAGGCCATAAACAAGCATTTTCAGTTACATTCTACAAATGGTGAAGAGTCTTGTTTTTCTCTCTCTGACAGGTTATGTGCGGTTTAGGCGAGACTATCCGGAGCTGTTTGAGAACTTAACCCCGGAGGCTGTGCGCAGCACCATTGAAGCCGGTTACCCTCGAATCCTCTCCACCAGAGACAAGTACGGCCGAGTGGTGCTGCTCTTCAACATCGACAACTGGGATCTGGAGGAGGTCACTTTTGATGAAGTATGTGTGCTATTTATTAAAGCCTAATTTCCATCCACTGTCCAAAAATACAGCTCTTTATACTATTGCTATCTATCTATCTATCTATCTATCTATCTATCTATCTATAATAACGGGAAAACTTATCGTTTATGACATGTCGTTATTACGAGAAAAAAATTCAGGTTTAACAAGATAATTATGTCGTTTTAACAACATTACATCTCGTTATTATGAGAAAAGATGTTATTTTAATGAGATAATTATATTGTTTTTAATGACATATCTTGTTATTACGAGAAGAAGCGTTGTTTAATGAGATAATTGTCATTTTAACAATATAACATCTTGTTATTATGAGAGATGTTGTTTTAACGAGAAAACATCTCATTATTACGAGAAAATGTTGTTTTAACGACATCTTGTTTTTATTATTTTATTTTATTATTAATATTTATTTTATAGGTTATATACGTTTTTATAAGCAACCCAATTTTTTTTTTACATATAACCTTTTAGTGGTTTTATTTGTAGTTAACGGTAATAACCCTATCTCAAACGCAAATGTGTCTTTTCACAGACTCTGCGTGCCTACTGTGTAATCCTTGAGAAACTTCTAGAAAACGAAGAGACCCAAATCAATGGCTTTGCCCTCATTGAGAACTTCAAGGGCTTCACGATGCAGCACGCATCCGGCATCAAACACACCGAGCTGAAGAAGATGGTGGACATGCTGCAGGTAAACACCTTATATTGCCTTCAGTCCACAACCTCACTGATCATATACTTTAGCACTGGATCACATCAAGCTTGTGTGGTCTGTACGATACAGGACTCTTTCCCGGCCCGATTCAAGGCGGTGCACGTGATCCACCAGCCCTGGTACTTCACAACCACCTATAACGTGGTGAAGCCCTTCATGAAGAGCAAACTGCTGGAGAGGGTGAGTGGAGTGAAGGGGAAAGAGAGGAATTCAAGTGGATGTAGGGGAAAAAGGGTTGAACAAGATGTTCACTATTCTCGCAAATGGGTTCAAAAGGAGAACAAAAGATGCATGAAGTAATTATTTCCAATTTAGAAACTTAAAATCTTGCACACCTAGAAAGGCACACTCACTAAACCATTTAATTCTACATAAGAATCACACCATGTTGAGTTCGCATGACTAATCCTATGTGCACTTATGAAAATGTGTTTTAATGGGAAATTCAAACCTGTTTTTCTACTAGGTTTTTGTTCATGGGGACGAGCTGGATGGCTACTTCAGGGACTTTGGTATTGAAATACTTCCTCCGGATTTTGATGGGACGGGTCCCAACTGTGACGGCAAAGAGACGGCGATCAAGCTTTTTGGATCTGAAGATACAGCCCTTTAAAAGACCCAATCCAACAGCATAACATTGTGACTGTTTGTTTGTTTAAAATATGGTTAATATGTTTTATAGAAACTTTGAAGGAAATTATTAGAGTACTTTTAACCACTGTATTGCACTAAAAGTAGAAGAAGGTAACGGTTCCTGTTAACACATGTACTGTTGCGATGATCTCACTGGCCAATACATGAAATACCTAGACTTATCTGACATTTGTTTTAAACAGAAAAACCTGAAGTGTCTTTTCTTCTTTGCCTTTTAAACGTTGGCCTGACATTTCAAAAGAAAGTTTTGTACTAGTTTTTGTACTAGAAAATAAGTGTAATAATTAGAATTAAATGCATAAACTTGATTACAAGCCTTGACCAAGAAATAATACGGTACTTTGTTGTTTTAGACCGAATGGCTTGTACTGTAGATCTAATGTTGTGGTTATTGGTGTTAACTCATGTTGGTTCTTCTAGACCCAGAGCTTTAGTGTCAAGTCTAATTGACATTTCAATAAAGTGGGCAAAATGTTGAGTGATTTGTACATCTGATGTCATGTGAAAACATACTAAAAGCATGAACGTACTAGTAACACAGACAATACACACCACTGTTCAAATGTTTGGTATCAGTAAGATTTTTAAAAAATAAATAAGTATACTTATTCAGCAAGGATGCAGTTGGAAGCAATTATACTGGAAAAAAAAGTAAGACTTAGAATAAAAAAAATATAATAATTCAAATAAATGCTGTTCTTTTTCACTGAATGATGCTGAAAATTCAACTTTGCCATCAAAGGAATAAATTACATTATTCAAATAGAAAATAGTAATGTTCCACAATATTACTGTTTTTACTATATTTTTTATCAAATAAATGCAGCCTTGGTGCGCAGAAGACTTTTTAATTTAAGTTTTAATGGTGTTGTACATATAATTTAGCCTGTAAATGACAGTATATATATATATATATATATATACAGTACAGGTCAAAAGTTTGGAAACATCACTATTTTTAATGTTTTTGAAAGAAGTCTCTTCTGCTCATCAAGCCTGCATTTATTTGATCAAAAATACAGAAAGAACAGTAATATTGTGAAATATTATTATAACTTAAAATAATAGTTTTCTATTTGAATATACTTTTAAAAAAAAAAAATATTCCTGTAATTCAAAGCTGAATTTTCAGCATCATTAATCCAGCCTTCAGTGTCACATGTAACATCCAGTCTATCACATGATCATTTATTAATCATTCTAATATTCTGATTTATTATGAGTGTTGGAAACAGTTCTGCTGTCTAATATATTTGATGGATAAAAGGTTAAAAAGAACTGCATTTGTTCAAAATAAAAATAAAAATTATAATAATATATATTCTAATAATATATTTTCTTTAATATCACTTTTTATAAATTTAACACATCCTTGCTGAATAAAAGTATTGATTTTATTTTAAAAAAAGAAAGAAAAAAAAATTACTGACCCCAAATTACTGACCAGTAGTGTGTATATTGTTATTACAAAATATTAATATTTTAAAAACATAGCTTCTTTTTTTTTTTTTATTCAGCTTTCAGCTTTGCATCACAGAAATAAATGATAATTTAAAGTATAATAAATTTAAAAACAATTATTTTAAATTGTAATAATATATCACAATATTACATTTTTTTTTTCTGTATTTTTGATCAAATAAATGCAGGCTTGATGAGCAGAAGAAACTTCTTTCAAAAACATTAAAAATAGTAATGTTTCCAAACTTTTGACCTGTACTGTGTATATGTATATGTATATATATATATGTATATATATACACACACACACACACTAACTTGTAATGTCGTTTGGCTGAAAGAGTGTATACCGACATATTTAAAAGAAGAAAAATCAAAATTAAAAAAAATAATAAAAAATATCCCTAATAAAAGATATCTCTACTGGAGAAAAATCACGTAACAGCAATTTATTTTTTTAAACAAGAAAATAATTTATTTCTGGAACACAATAACCATTCTTGTAATAATACATTTTTCGATCACACACCATTGGTTTTCCAAAACAAAAACACAGCAGTGATTGCGATATTATGCTGCATGGGGTTTTGAGGTCATGAAAAATGACACATTCAAAAACCAGCCACCAAACACAATAAACCGTGATGAGGATGTGGGTCTGAATAGCAGGAACAGATTCGATGATCTTCAGTGAATAATCCCTAAAGTGAGATTACAGTGACAATTGGGCAGGGTCAGTCTCAAAGCTTTGTGATTATTCTACTCTATATTCTGCATTTTATTAATACATATAGCCTTTCCCTTTCCTTTTATAATTCCTATTTGTGACTGCAGCATGAATACATTTTCTCTAAATTCCATTTGACACAATATTTTCTGTGAGCTATTCGTCTCAGTTTGGCGTGGAGAAAAAGAGAAAAAAATTCAAAGCGTTATTGCTGATCGTCAAACACATGAAAGTTTCCATAAACCATCATTATATAACAACTAAACACATTTATCTTTTTACCTGCCAAAGCAAGTTTGTTGGTAGTTTTCAGAAGTGTGATATGATGCAAACATTCACATACACCCATTTACAATCATACTTTTGTACATAAGAGAACAAAAATAACATTGAAATTAATGTAAAACACAAAAACAAACTACATTTTGGTTAATGTTTGTAGAAGATGTACAACATAAGCCCGTGTTTTCTGTGCAAAAAGTAAGTGGGAGACATTCTGAAAGGCAAACTGGATTGATTTACAGCAAAAGGCCAAATAGATTCAATCGCCGGAAACAGCCAAACACTGAAACCCAGCCGGGAGCTTTCAGACTCACGTTTACAACACCGTTTTCCAAAGATTCAAGAAATAAGACAAGAATAGTTTCACTAAATACAGAGACTTACAACACAGAACAAAACCTAACAGAGGGGAGGTAAACTCTCTTTCTAGCAACCAACAAATACTAAATCTCTGAATGGGATTTTATAAACTCTTCCAGTTGAGTGTGAAAGTTAACATTTACCTCAGTGCTTTTACACCTCATATCCCACAGGGGGCATCTTTCAAACTGATAACCGGTAAAAAAAAAAAGGGATTATAGGGATTTTTATTATTTTTTATTTTTTATTTTTTTTTGGTCATCGAGTGGCTTGTTCAGTTTTTTTCCCTTGGAAATGCAAATAATACATTTTCTTCCACAGCTGCAGCATGATAATAAATTAATAAAAAGATTACAGAATCTCAAAACATGTCCAGACGTGGCAGAATAATATTTCATAAAAAAAAAAAAAAAAAAAAAAAAAAAAAACATGAATTATTATGATGAAGATTATTTGTATATAACTTTTGGAGATTTACTGAGAAATATAAAGTAAAGTGGGAAGAAAACCATGCCTAAATTGTCATGAAAACAATGTCAAAATGTACAAAAAAAAGAACAAATTACTTTTTTTTTGGTGAAATATTACCTAGCCATTTTGTGAGATTTATATGTATGACAGCTTCCCTGAAACAAAGCAAGTCTAACTGCACTAAAGTGCCGCGTTAAAGTTTTGTTTTTTGAGTCCACACAAGCCTTTGTTCCCTTCAAATTTAAACTGATATATTTTCCCCTCTGCATTAGATTCTTTTAATGGGTAACAAGATCAGTGCCATTTCAGACAAGTCTTGATTCTGACAGTAAAGAAACATAAATGCATCAAGTAATTGCACAAAACAGCAAAATGAAAATGAACAACATAAAGAAAAAAACCTTAAAGGATACTACAGCACAAATCCCTTTAAGTAACCAATTTTCACAGACGTGCACCATGAAGTGAAATGTCTCCCACTGGATCCCAAAATAACACGTTACACAATCTAGAGATCTACCAACTTCAATGGTTTTCCACAAACACCAGTCAATACTGCAGCAACAGCTTGTGCTGCTCTTCAGCGGAATGGGATTTGTCATCTTAAACTGGGTCGTAGTGCTTGTGGGATGTTTTGGTAATCACGAGGGATCATGGAGTTCATTCAAGGCTTCCTCTCTCCCTCTTGTCCTTTCTCATTTCTAGATTTAACGTTGTCGGCTAGTCTCAGATCGTACAGGAAAATGTCATATAAAAGTGCTAAACAAAAATGCATCGACTAGGAATGTGACTTAGATTCAACCGACAAGGCTTCATGAATAATGAAGTGTCACACTATGGTATACTTGACAAGGTCTAGCTAGTTTTAAAATAGGAGTGACATGAATTCTAGTCTGTGCTTAAACGGTTACCAGACCGGAAAACTCAAATATCAAATGACAATATTCACTCAAACAGCGCACCAGTCATATCAATAAGCACATAGTGCCTGCATAACATTCACTTTCCATAAACTCATGTGTTATGTACAGTAAGGTTCGTGTGTCGTTTTAATAAGCCAACTGGGTGAATCTCACAAAAACCGGTCAAGAACATGTCTAGATCATATTTCAATCCAAAAACCAATGAAAGAAGGGATTTATTTTAGTTGAAAAATTAAGCTTATTACATTTGTGCATTGAGAAAATCATGCAATTCTCATTATCTTAAAATAATGTGAAAATTATTTATTATTGTTTATTTATAATAAAGGTATTTTTTGTTGCACTGCCTTTCATTAATGTTGATTTATTGTATTACAGCATTTTGTTAGTGCAACACAGTAAAAGCATGAGGCTCACCACTGAAATAAAGGAAAATATCCCCCCAAAATAACTGAAGTTTACAGAAAATGGCCTAAAATAAAACCAAAACCAAAAAAGGGGAAAAGAAAAGTGCTTATATTTGAATTAAAATGCTGAATATTTTAATTGTCTCAAAAGTACGCTTTGTTTAATGTATGCAAAATATTATCTTTTAATATCATCCAAAAATACATTTTGACTTTGATTTTTGTGAGATTCACCCAGCTCTGCTAGATCCTGTTTAGCAGTGATAAACTTTCAGTTTTCAGTGTCCTAATTAGAGAGCAAGAGATACTGGTTGTACTGAAATAACTACAAACTACAGTAAATGTGAAAAGTTGCCCTCGCTACACACAGGTGATTTGATAGTTTTTTTGGTCATCGAGTGGCATTGTTTTCTCCCGTGGAAAGTCATTACGATTCATGTTGAAAACCATGATAAAAAGAGAAACAAATATTCCCACTGACAGTGAACGCTTGAAGATGGTGGTCCGACCCCTTGTGTGCGTGGTGGAAATGTCGCGTGGAGGTGAAACGGAGATGGGCTCGGTTAGGATTTACTGTCTTGGCATTTGGTTTCGATGGAATGGGCGCCTTGACTTTGGCACGGTGGTTTCTGTTTCTCCCACTGGCAGATGGCATTTGCGTAGCCCACAATGACCTTGTCCATCCAGGTGAGGGGCTGAGGGAACAGCACAGCGCCCTCGAAGAAACCCAGGTGTCCACCGTGCAGCGTCAGAGCGAAGATCACGTTTTCTTTCTTTTCTGGAAGGTGAAAATGAACCAACCAATCTCAGAGTTGTAATACAAGTGACTAATTGCAAAACTCAAATACATATCATGGGAGACCATTTCTGCCACTGAAAAAAAAAAAAAAAAAAAAAGTAACTTTTTTTCTCTTACAATTCTGACATTTTTTTTCTCAAAATTCTGACTTTTCTCAAAAAGAATGACTTTTTTTTCCCCCTCTCAGAACTGCAATTTATATATTTCAAAATTCTTAATTTATAACTCACAACTGCGAATGCAGTCAGCTAGTGTTTGTTATTAGAGCTAAAACTATTCGTTTTTTGTTATCTCAAATAAAGCTGGATAAAAAAAAAATAAAAAATTGCCTACATTGTTTGACTAATATAGTGAAAAAATAATATTGCCTAAATTTAAGTTAAAGCACTAAAATTACTGAACTAAAATAAAAATTCTAAAATAAAATAAATATATTAAAAATGTCAAAGCACATAACAAAATTTCTAAAAATTTGAGTTAAAAAAAAAAACAATATAGTATGAAAACTACAATAGTATAAAAAGAATACCAAAATAACATAAGGGGAAAATAAATGACTTGTTTACGGTTGCTCTTATTGTGCTGCTCACTGATAGCGGTGCAAATATATCTTGAGAGCTGCAGCAAAATCTACCATTTTTACAACTGCAAAATATATATCGTCATACAGCCAAGACTTTGTCTGTTGCAACTGATTGCTACACTTCCTTTGAAGAAGTCATGTTTATCAATCTTTACAACTTATCACACGAACAACAAAACATTCAGGTTTCCACTGCACACCAGATGCTGACATCCTCCTGACACACTGCCACTGAGCAACTATAAAAGGTCAACACTGCAAGAGTATTAAAACCGCTCGAGTCCAACACTCAGAGTTTGTCATAGTTTGCATGACTTTTTTTTGCATGGACACATTATGATTTATATATATATATTAGGGCTGTAATCGTTAACGCCTTAGCGCATGTGATTAATTTTACAATCCTTAACACGTTAAAATAATTAAAAATAATGCAATTAACGCAAAATTACTGAAGCACAATTTCTATTCTAACCCTTTAACCCAATTTTGCTTCTCTGCTTGCGATTAGATCATTTTAAGCCGCTAAACTCCAGGAAAGTTTTCAGTCCAATGATCCAGTAAGTGAACGCATTCAAAAAATCTGTCCAAAACAGCGCTAATAAGAAGGAGTCCAGGCTGATTACATCAGCGATTGCAGAGAGAACAGAGACTCGTTGTGTTTTCAGTGAATTTTTCATTCCAGCGTGTTTCACTTTTAAACACGAGCTCTGTCATATTCTGTGATTGTCTCTGAAGAGCGCGAGCTCTCACAGTTGCGCGCTGTGTGAAGTACAGACTGAACGGATTGTCAACATCCCACTCCTGTTTGGCCAGATGAGACTCAAACTACGTTTTCTCGACTGGATAACCAGTCTCGCTAGTAAAGTTTTGATGGATGAAGGCTGCAATTAAGGTAAAGGCGATTGCGGTGGCGTACAGGAGTCGTACAGTAAGCACGCGAGTCCATTATAATAATGTGTGTATGAGTGGTCTTGACGCACTGATCGCACATTGTATTTATGCAAAGCCACAGACACTTCTGTACATTCACGTTGTTTCCACACACATTCACGATAATGCTTTGATTCGTCATGTGTATGTTGCTGTTTAGTTATTCTGAATGGATCTGTGTGTACTGTAATAGATATGCAGTCAGCAGGCGGTTGGTCTCCATGTGGTCCTGTTCTGTATCACAACTTGGCTTCTCTAAAATGTAAAAAAAAAAAGCTCTAATTTTCTTTTTGGATTTTTCTTTCATATGTGCTTATATGGGCTCCTTATATCATTTGGTTCTTTGGTGTCCTCTTGGAGTTTCCTTTTTTGGAAAGACATCTAAATTTATCTTGAAAAAGCTTGCAGAAAATAAAGATTTTTGAGAATCACCCTTCAATCTTTTGAGATCTCGTCACATCCCTAATATATATATATATATATATATATATATATATATATATATATATATATATATATATATATATATATATATATATATATATATATATATATATATATATATATATATATATACACACACACACATAGCGCAGTCAATCGATTCATAAAAATTAACTAAATCGCACACTTTTCTGAAATTAATCGCGATTAATCCTACCTAACATTAAAGTTTTTAAATAAACTTTTATATTGCAATAATTTCATATTCAATCTTCAAATTAATGTACAAACAACAAAGACGGTAAATTTTTTATATTTGTTTAATGGCATCTTTTTTTATGACTGAAGGCCAGTATCAATGATACCTGATTTCTCTATAAAATTGCCCCCCCTCCTAATATTTAACCATTGATTATAGCCATTCAACATTACAGTATAATTGAGAGCTATCAATTTTAACAGCTATTAAACTTTAAAAAAATAACTTTTAATTTAAGTGAACTTAAAACAATCTTCACATAAACCCATTATAATAAATGTCATATTTACCGGTGCCCTTCATGCCCTTCAGCAGAAATATACAAAAACTGAATTTGAAGTTATCAAATACTAAATTCTAAATTAAATATAGATGAATCCTTAAAGCTATAAAAGTTTTTTTTTTCCTCTTTCTTTCTTTGTCCTTTGATTAATAGACATCACAGCAGCTGGTTATTAATTATTCTGCCTGCTATTACTTTAATAGCTGTCGCTGCTGAACGTGACATGGATCTGACATGCATCATATTTTCTCTCTGTTCTTTTTACCTTTTCTGACCCACTTCAGGTCTTAATGTCTCTATTAATGAGCTGACGAATTAAATCTGGTTAGAGACAGTGCTGGGCAGCTCCAGAACAGCTTTGAAAACCATTTCAGAGACATGTCCTTAAATGCGACTTATATAAAATATATTACATGCATGCACAGTTTTAAGGCAGCTTTAATCGCCTTTTTGGTAACTTCACACCGGCGCCTTTTACACCACTAATATACATACACACACACACACACATACACACATATATACATTCACACACACACGTACATACACATACACACACGCACACACACATTTTATATTGTGTATATATGTGTGTGTGTGTGTGTGTGTGTGTGTGTGTGTGTTTGAACAAATAATGATCTCATGAATGCCAGATGCATGCTGGTGCACATCTATGTGGGGCTCTGGAGGAATTCTGGTTGTTTTTGGCATATGGGGTTATTGCCTAATGTGGAAATAGGCTGTAGGCGTGCTGAAGTGGTAGGAGAAGTGGAGAGAAAAGACTACAAAAAAAAAAAGGTTTCAAATGGAAAAAAGCACTATTAGGTGATGTCTTTAAGGCAAACAAAACTTTCACTATTGCTCAAACAAACTCCAGCCTTACAGCTCCATGCAATCATGTGCATTCAAGTATTTGTTGGGTGCTTTGATCCAATGTATATATATATACTGAAGGAATACATGGAATTTGCACACCAAAAAATTAATTAATTAATTAATTATGCAATACATTATATATTTATTTCAGTCTGTTACTTTATTAAGCAATCAATCTTTTGTGATTTTTTCATATATTCATAGACCACAGTCAAGCAACAATCACATTTTCTTTGGAAAATGTAAAAATGTAGTTGAGGATGGATTCAATTCATCATTTTGTATAATACACTCGCATGAAACTCGGATGGTTGCTATACCTGCGAGTGTGCGAGGAATGGTGAGCAGTGAGTTGTGCACAAGCGGATCGTCACCGGAGTTCACCAGCAGCAGAGGCACATTTATCTACAACACAGAGAGAAGAACTAGAGTCATAAACAGGATGTCACCACATAGATAACAGTATTTCCTTATAGACTCTCTAAAGCTATTCACTAAATAGCAATCTTCTTTTACTCACATTATGAATGTAATGAACACAGCTCTCCTTCTCGTAGTACTCCTTCAGAGAGTTGTGCCCATGGAATTTTCTAGAAAACAAATTGACAACTTGCTATACTAGAAATACACTGCCTGCTAACATACAGCACGTGGAAACTTTTCTACTGAACTTGCATGTAAATAAAAATTATCAGAATTTACAAATTTAAAACATTACCATCAGATATGAAGAACTGATAATGAGCTTTTTTATTTTACATATTTTATTATTCTTAGTTAATTTATAAATTTACTACTCTTTATGTTGTTAATCATTGTTCAGAATACATTACTGTTCATTTAAAGAACATATTAAACTTGATAAGTAAATGCATCGTTCATTGTAACTTAATGTTAGCTACAGGGCTATTTTCATTAACTAACACCATAAAAACAAATGAAACATGTTAGCTAAACAAAAAAAAATATATATTCTATTTCAACCAGTTGCTAATGCAACGTTTCTCATTTTATCAGTTTAACCTGAAGTACTAAAGTAACTAAAACTGAAATGCATAATAACTATATATTAAATATAAATATAATCACTGTGATGATATGATATACAGTGATGATCAGGTCAACACACTCAGGTATAAAAATTCTACATTGATTATAAACAAAAAACAGTACTGGTATCGGAATCGGCCGATACTCAGAATTTTTGGTATTGGATTAGGGCTGTGTATTGGCCAGAATCTGGCAATATGATACATATCACGAATACAGGGGTTGAGTTATGATATGTTGCGATACTGTAAGCAAGACGATATATTGGGATACATCTATCTATCTATATATATATATTAACCAGAACACAGTGGGATTTGTATTTGCATTAATCTGTCCCTGAAACATTCCACGCTACTGAACCACTTTTTGAGCAGTACGAGTAAAGGGGGAACAACTAAGTGCTTGCAGGAGTCAGATTTGACTGATCATGGGTTGAGAGGAGGGATGACCTACTAGACCACGGTGAGGATTTGCTACTCAACAGATACGGAGCTCATTGACAAATATCTTATATCATAAGATGCGCTCCTTTTACACCAGTGCATGTGATCGCGAAATTGAAAGTGAATGTGAACAGCGCAATCGTTCATTCAAATGAGATTTAAATACTCCCCATTGATAGCGGCTCCCTGTTACGTGAAAATAATATGTAATATTAAAATGTTTGCGGGAGTGGGTGTGACTGGACAAACCTTGCAGGAGCGGAACACACACGTTGACATTGTTTTAGGTTCAAAGGTAAGAAGACTGCTATATAGCGGTCGGGATATAAACTCAAAACAAAAACACTGCCTTGAATCTTATATACATTTGTTTTTAAAAAATATCGATATTGCGTTTTTGAGAATCGATACAGAATCGCCAAACAAAATACCGCGATACTCATGTGTACCAATATTTTGTAACACCGCTATATCAGATCAGATCTGAAAAAAATTGGTATCGGTGCATCCCTAGTATTTTATAAAAGCACAAAATCTTTGACAAGGCTAAAGGAAGATTTATTTTCGGAGAACATGATTTAAAATAACTCCTAAAAAAAATAGTACACACTATTCATTCACTGTGTGGTCAATTACAAATCACAAAATGTGTCTTGCGTCTGGTTTACAAGAGAATTAAAAAAAACACATTTAGCCATTTCCCTGCACTCACCTCATGATGTTGTCATCGATCTGCATGAGAGATGTGGCAGTGTAGAGCCGGCTCAGATCCGCATCCACCATTTTAGTGGAGCCCCCTCCGAATAACGCGCCCCTGTTAAACCACAAAATACAACGATTCGCTGACTCTGTTAAATTGACAGCTCAGTAGTTAGATATATATTCTCTTACCACTCAGAAGATAGTAAATTTATCTTGTTTTTGTGTCATCAGAGAAAGCACTAGTGTAAGTTATTCTGAGGTCTCCTAATGGCTTGATTGCAAAAGAACACATGAGCTCAAAACAGTTTCAGCAGAAGAGTGAATATCACAGCCGGCCACTCAACACCACTCCCACCGACATCTGTCGGATTCACCGCTGAGGACAAGATCAACAGTACCTGTGGGACAAAATGATCTTCTTCATGTTGTCGGCCATCAGGAAGTTATAGAAACGACGGCACTGGTCCCACTGCAGAAATGTCTCTTGAGCCCTGAAACACACACACACACAAAAGGATGTTTTCAATGCTATTTAAACTACATAAAATCTGTCTTTCATATGTTTAATGTTTGTAATGTTATGATGACTAAATTCACTTTGAAACAATAGTTTTAAAAGTAAATAAAAATCTATACAGTCATATATTCAGAAAATGTTTTATTTCTATGAAATATTTTTATATATTTACTCCTTAAATTTATTTATATATTTAAATGTATTGTATGCTTTTTATTTACTTTTGACAAATGTTTTAAAGTTTTTATAAATGATATAAAATGTTACCATTAATATATATGCATATTGTATGTATGTTGTGCCGAAAAATGATATTCTATTGAAATTCTATTTAAATTGTATTTATTTTTATATGCCAGATTATTGTAGTCAAGATCCTTTATAATGCATCTTATGAATTTAGCTGGAATTGACATTAAAGGGTTCATGAATATCATATTTATAATTGCATATATAAAAGACAGACAGACAGACAGATTGATAATATAATTAATTTTTACAAATCTTTTTTTAATCCATATATATAAATAATGTATAGAAGCCTTCAGGGGCAGAGAGAAAATGGGCATAAAAAAATAAATGAAAAAAAAAAAGTACACTTTTAACATAAAACAATATCAAAACTATAAAAAATTATGATATGTATGAGCCCTGTAACATAAATTCCAGCTAAATTCATAAGGTGCAATAAAAGGGATCTTGAATATAACAATCTGTCAGATAATCAGGCAGAGCAGATTCGCAGATGCTTTATAGATTCAGTAATCCTGTCTGAAGGCAGAGCTCGACTGTTTGGCAACACACTGACGGCAGTGCCAAGTGTGCCGACGTGCTTCACAAAACCCAGCAGAGCCGCTGGCAAACAGCACAGACAGCAAAGGTGTGGCTTTAGATTTACTGAAGCCCAAACTCATCCACTGCATTCCAGAGCTGCTTCTGCACTGAAACCCACATCACATGCTTATCCACTGACAGCGATGCGAGATGTGAGTTTGTTAGAGCTGTTGCTGTGGTGCTCCTTAATGTTGACATGTCAACATCCTTACAGCCAGTGTGCAAAGTGAGCAATCTCTTTTTTTTGGCTCTACCATAGTAAGCCAAATGTCAAATTAGATATACATATCTCAAGAACTTATCTATAGTAAACTAATAACTAACAACAGTTCTTTGGCTTTGGAGAGCTCACTAGAATGGCCTACTGTTGAATTTTTGTAGTCAAATGTCAAAATCTAATGTGTTGAAATAAAGGTGTTTAACACTTGACTTCCTTTGGGAGGATCCGAACATGCCCTAGAAATTGTTTATGCACTGTTTATGCCGTACCATCAGGTAAGCACTATTTTAGCTAACAGAGATATGCTTATACAAATGTACAAACAGAGTGTTTACTTTGCTCGAGTTTCATGCAACATGCAAATGTCAAGCGGAGGAAGCAGGTGGACACAATACTGAGACCATCTGTGCATTTTAAATCACTAACTACAATGTACACACTGTCAGCAGTGATAAATGGTCCATCTTGGTCCATCAAGCTGGCAGCATTTTTATCTGATCAGTACGCCCATGGCTTCATGGATCCCTGTCGCACTCCCTCTGGAGCAACATCAGGTATTATGTAGCTTCTGTCTGGGAACAGAGTGGCTCACCTTAGTGCACTGTAGCCCTGGCACACGCTCACACAGCACAGAACCCGCTCCTGGTTGGTTCGGTTCTCTCCGAGGAACTTGCACACGATATTTCCCCCCAGACTGAAGCCTACGACAATAAGTTTGCTCTGGGGGTATGTCTTTTTGATGAAACCCACCATTGCTGCAAACTCCCATGTACAACCTATGGAGAGAAACAAAAACAGCAAAACGTTAAAACAGAACATGAAGTTGACTAGTCACCAAAAGTGACTAGTTCAGCATTATAAAATGAATATTTACATCTATAAATTATCTAAATCTGATAAAATATAAAATAAAACATGATAAACCACATTAAAATGGCATCTGAGAACATAAAAACTGATAAAAATAAATAAATAAAATAAAATAATATATAGATGTATGTATTGACAGCAGAGGTGTGGCTTTACGATTTTAAATTATGACCAAACACATGATTTACACAATGTAAAAGATACATGCTTGCATGGATTATTGCTTTATTCAATAAACTGAAAAGTTCCCAATTCATTCACTGTATCCCTTTAAAAATATGAATAAACTCATAATCTATACACGTTTCGTACCATAGGTGAACATGCGAGGAGAGGTAAGCTCAATGTTCGGCAAGGCCCCGAGGTGATTGAGCACAGCACAGCGGTAGCCCTGTTTCTGTGAATGGTCCACAAACGTGCGGATATAGTGCTTTTCACTGTGGTTCCCAATGCCAGGACAGATGACCATGGTGACGTCCTCTGTCAAACCAACACAAAACATTAAGAGCACCTGCTATGGAAGCCATTTCACACATAGACAGATGAATGCAAAGTACGCAGACAAATGTTTGAGTTGCTCAACATTATCATACTGTTTATCTTTTCTTTTCCAGGTAATGTGTCACAATATTTGCTTAGAGCAAGCAAATGCAAAATACATAGTTTGTACTGTATAACAACATAGCTGCAAAAGTTCTACTTTCCAACACACTGACATTGCAACAGTACGGAAGATGCATGTATTTATTTCAATTACATTTTTTCTGTTATTTTCTGTGCTATGTTTATCTCAAAATTGACTCTTAAAAACATCCATGGTCTTATTTTGAGCAGTTCTTTGGTTTGTTATTCCAAATTATTAAAATGTCTTTGTCATAATTGCCATTAATAATTTTAATTTTAAATGTGACTTTTCTCTAAACCAGCTTTTTTCAAGTTGAAAATTCTTTTTTATGCAAAACTGCATCTTTTTTATCCTGCATTTCAGATTTTTTTCTCTCACAATTGTAATTTCCTCACAAATCTGACGTCATCTTGAAATTTGGACTTTTTCTCAGAATTCTGACTTTACAAATCACAATTCTACTTTTATTGTTTAAGCCACAATATAAGAAAATAAAAAAGGTATTTATTAGTAATATAGTACAACAATACCAAAAACAATAATATTGTTAATAATTACAGACTAATTATCTATTGTATTACCTTTTTTTCTATGATCTTTTTAATATTTTTATTTCATAGTGTAAATAAGCTTTCACTAAAAAGGTCACATTACATAAAAGCAAAATGGCATTTCATATAGATAAGCATTCCTGTAATTAATCCCTCTTCTTCAGAATGATGATCAAGCAAACTTTTTAAATCATTTAAATGATACTTCCCTCCTTGAACCTGAATGACAGACTGTCATTTATCAGGTTTCCACACAGGAGTGTAGTGTTACGCTCTAGTTAAGACTAAATAAACCCAACTACGTGGCACTGACCTCCGGACTGATGATCAGCCAGAGGTTCAAAGAGGTCAAAAGTTGCCGTGGCTCCATCCTGCATGGGCAGATACTTGCGCAGGCCGAATGGGTGCGGTGAACTGACCCGACCCAACTTTCCATAGAGGGCCGTCTGCAGATGACCACTTTTACCCCATAGTAGAGGAGGAATGTACCTAGAATATCAAACAATTATTTAACAGCCTATTAAAAATGCCTTTAGAAACAACATTTTATGTTGGATAATTTCTGTAAAATTCACACTATGGATGTTCATTCTAGGGTTGGGCGATGTCTACAAATTTGGCATCGGACGATGTCTACAGTGAAACATCGCGATGGCCGATGACATCGGCAGGAGCGGGAGGCGGGGGTTGGGGTGTGGATGTGGAGGGGGATGTGTGTGTTTATATGTGGATAGCAGGTGTAATGTGTGTAAATATTTTCAAAATGTATACATGCAAGTGTGTGTATTTATACACACACAGTACACACACATTTTGTAAAATTTTATTTTGCATGCGATTAATCGCGATTATTAGTGATTCATCTTTTGACAGCACTAGTTTTGACACATAATTCACTGTCCATTTTGAGCTGTAACATTCCCTAAAAAAAAATAAATCACTTAGACATCCAGACCACTTAAACAACGTTCGTTTGCACAAAGTGAGCCTAAAAACAGAAGCAAACAAAATCCACAGAGTGCCTTCATTCCCTTCTCACTGTCACTGTGATCTATTCCACAGCTCCTTGGGTTTTACATAACATACTCTCACGAAATAACCTCAAGCGTAGCTACATCACCAGTGACTATTACATGTGATTATCCTTAAAATATCGGTTATGAGATGTAAGGAATGAAAGCTGACCTGGTTTAATCTGCTCACAATGACACGGTCAAATAAGAAGACAAGAGGATCAGTGCAAAGAGCTTTACCATAAAAAACATGTCATTTGAGGTGAGTTGAGATCAGAAAACCCTAGAGCAGATAAATTAAGCAACACAAACATCAACACAATGCAAACTTGCTATAAAAAAAACCAGGTGCATCTCTGGAATGTTGACAAACGAGGCTTAAGCATTACTTGACTAACAACAGAACCGACTGGAATCAGGCTTTTTTTTTTGTTCCCTGTACTGCATCTTTAGCCATTCCTCTCTTTGTTGATTGAGCTGCAGTCATCCGCAAGCATAAAAGATAATAAAAAAAAAAAAAAAAAAAACGCAGCACGCAGCGGCAGAGCCGCGTTGGTGTGACACGCCTAATAATGCTCCAAAGTCCAGACCCACAATGCATCATCACAGGCATGAGCGACTATTATCAGTGCTTGACAAAATAACCTTCAGATCTTCAAACTCTGAATGCTCTAAAGTGCTTGTTTTCTTAAAAGCCATTTTACTGGAAAATCCTCCAGCAAAACAAACATGGGAAAAGTTAATTGTGCCACCAAGGAGATAAGGATGTACAGAAAATGGGCTGTGTGTCTCGATTGATCTCTTGGCCCCTAGTGTAGTAGATGTACTGGAAAATGATGATTACATAACCAGCCGGGAGTCACTTTGGATTACAAAAGAAACACCCACCCACACTGTGCAACAGACATATGCGATGCATATCACAACTTCTGAGGTCAATGTGTGCAAAACAGCCTCCAGAAGAAACGTTTCTCATTTTAATTGCAGATCGTGATCTAATACAAGAAAATGAACGTTAACCATCACGTGGAATTGAAACCAAGAATAACAAAGGGTTGATAAATTAGCCAGTCATGTGTGTTACACACTTAACAATGGCAGTGCAGGTATATAAACATTTCTGCAGATGTTTTTGAAAAGGCATGCTTTGTCTTGGCCTCAAGTGTAAACAGTATAATAACCATATGTTGTTACAGCTAGCAATAAACTCCTGAAGCATTACCTCACTGTTTTCATAAACTGTTGTCATGCAATCTGAGCATGGAAATGACTATTTTTCATGAAAAAAAATAAATTGTATATTAAACACCTTCCAAGAATGTATCAAAAAGCATTCAACAAAAGCATTCAAAATACCACTAATAAACAGATTGGTATGTGTTTTATAGCACATTGCAGGAAACAGACTGTACGGTTTTTTTCATCTATAAAATTACCCTATCATGTTTTTAAAGTTTAAACTTTATGTTTGAAAGTAATGTTAAACACTGTGCTGTGGTAATGGCACTTTACCAGAAAGTGTGAATTCTGACACTTTCAAACTTCATTTAGAAGTGTCTAAGCTGTAGCCAAACAACAGATGAACTCATGCAAAATTGCTCATTTTGTATGAGGGACAATGCCGTTTTCTCTTCTCCCTACCTTGCATTATAGTTTAGATGGTTGCACCTGTACATTTCGTGTTTTTGAGGAGTGACCTTTACAAAAAAAAAAAAAAAAAAAAAAAAAAGTACTGAGGTACAGTGCAGTGTTGTTATTGATAACTAAAACTGTAATTTAAAATCTATTTAAATATATTTGAACATATGATTTATTCCTATGATGACAAAGCTGATTTTTCAGCATCATTACTCTAGTCTTCAGTGTCACATGATCCTTCAGAAATAATTCTAATATGCTGATTTCATTCTCAAGAAACTTTTCTTGTCATTTTCAAGACCACTGAAACAGCTGAAAACAGTTCTGCAATATATTTTCAGGATTCTCTGGTCAATATAAAGTTCAAAAGAACTGCATTTATTTGAAACAGAAATCATCTGTAACATAAATATTATGTCTTTACTGTTACTTTTAATCAATTTACTGTTCCTGCTTAAAAAAAAAAAAAAAAAAAACGGTAAAAGAACAGTAGAGAATATTTATGTAAGAGATTTTGGGAACGCTGCATTAGTCTTAGCAACCATGTTCTAAAAGCAGCACAGCTTCAGGAACAGCCTCTAAGCTATTCTGAGATGAGGTTTACTCAGTAGACACAGTAAGTGCAGTGAAATGATAAACTGAAGTGTGCTACTCACTCTTTGGTCAGAATAGGACAGGACTTGAGCAGGAAGTGGTTGAGTGTTGTATCCTGGTAAGTGAGGTCTGGTGGAGCTGTGGGACTTTTCAAGTTTAGACACCGGACGATGACATAGAGAACTGTGGCCACCGCCGCCAACTTCATGCCATCAAACATCGCCGGCATCTCCGGCGCCACCGTGTACACCTCAGAATCGTGAGTGCTCATATTTGTGCTGAAAATAAACAATAACAGATGACTGATGCAATGCTTCAGTAAACTAAAATACAATAAAGCACATTCTAGAAAATCACTTGGCATTAGTATCTATGAGCAAGATCTGGTTTAAACTATTGCAATGTTCTGTCAGACAATATAAAGTGGTTAGCTGATAACAGAAACTGATGGAGTCACTTACTTTGTAAGTTAAATGGGTCTTGGAATGCGATCTTGTATTGTCTGATATTATGGGTGTGGACTGTGCGTCACAGTGATCAGGTCAATTTCTCTAAGGAAGGGAAAGAAGGAATGGTTACACTTACACGTAACAGAAACGATAAGAGTAGATAAGATTGATTACGTAAACTAACAGTGTTAAGTACAAAGCCCATATTAAAGGGACACTCCACCCCAAAATGAAAATTTTGTCATTAATCACTTACCCCCATGTCGTTCCAAACCAATAAAAGCTCCGTTCATCTTCAGAACACAATTTAAGATATTTTGGATGAAAACCGGGAGGCCTGTGACTGTCCCATAGACTGCCAAGTAAGTCACAGTGTCAAGGTCCATAAAAGGAATTGTTGAATAAAGTCGTTATTTTAGTTTTCTTCGCTTACAAAAAGTGTTCCTATCGCTTCATATAACCCAGATTGCACGTCTGATGGCAGATGGAGTATTCTGACGACGACTTTCATACCTTGACACTGGTATTTATTTGGCAGTCTATGGGACAGTCACAGGCCTCCCGGTTTTCATCCAAAATATCTTAATTATGTTCCGAAGACGAACGGAGCTTTTACGGGTTTGGAAAGACATGGGGGTGAGTGATTAATGACAAAACTTTCATTTTGGGGTGGAGTATCCCTTTAATAACCTAACTACTTGTGGCATATTAAAAGAGTATTTCACCCCAAAATGGCAGTTTTCAAAGTTTTTTGGTGGAACACAAAGTAGTTATTTATAACAAAATGCCTAAGCTGCTCTTTTCCATACAATGAAAGTGAAAAGTGACAATGGCTCAGGGTTATTTTACTTATCTATAAAACTAAAACCAGTAAAAACATTTTTGTAAGTAAAATCTAATACAAAAAAAACTACTTTAATTTCAGTTGCCAAGACAAAAATTCTCAGCTTGATTTAGGTTAACTTTATGCAATAAAACAAATATAATAAACAAGGAATAAAAAAAATAATAAAAAAAAACTATATAGACATTTAAACATTTAAAATTATTAAAATTAAAAATTTATATAACTTAAAATTAAGATGAAAAATAAAAAAATGATTTAAAATAATAATAAAAACTATTAGAATATCTCAGTGATACTAAAATAACACTGCCATGGCTGTCAAGTCAGATTTTTGTTGACTATCTCATTATATGGCTTCAGAAGACAGACATTCTTTAAAACAGAAATATAGGCCTGAAATGACATTAAAGTGAGTTAATAATAACAATTTTCATTTGTGGGTGAACTATCGCTTTAAGACTCATCTATTAGCATTAGCAGTTGAACTGAATGCTTTCCTCAAATGATCCCAATAAGGTTTCTTCATGACATTAATGTATTAAATGAGGACTAGAGAATTCACAGCATTTAAGTGTTGAATCTGACTCATGCTTCTAAATAAAGAGGAAGTTTAAGAGAATCATTAAACTAAATGAAATGAAAAATAAAATTCTTGATTTTAATTAGATAATGTTAAGGCAGTGTACGTTATCCAGCCCGGCTAACAAGAGAAGACTTCAATTTTTAATTGTGAGGAAATGCACCTGTCAACTTGATTCTCCGAGACCATGCTCATTTCTGTTTTAACATGCATGAAGTTTAATGGACTACATGAGAATTGTGTCCCCTAATTAAATGAGGAAGACTGGACTTCTTTTGTATCCATCCATGAGTTTGTGCTTTGTGAAATTAATCTGAATTAATTAAATCAATGCAACAGTACATTACAAAACAATTACAGCCAACAGAATTCACTTCATTGATGAAGTTAATCCACGACAAACCAAATTTGTCTAATCTCATACAAATTTATTTGAGAGCAAGAATCATCTTGAGAAATCGAATAAAATATATATTACATACAGTACTGTTTGACTTTAACAGCAAACATGATTACATAATAGGTCGGTAATTAACTTTCAAACATGAGTGTCATGAAATATGGATTTGTATAATGTTCATACAATGCATATTTAAATCTTCGTGAATAACTGCTATGCTTAAATACAGAGATTCTCATGAAACCTATCCAGAAAAAAGCCAGGGCATATTTCACTTCAAAATCAAGGAAAAATAATAATAATAACTTTATTTATTTTTTTGTATTTTTATTTTTTGCATTAATGAAATAGTATTACTGTTTTATTAAAAATGTTAATTAGACTTTATATTTTTGCTTTTATCTGTATATTTATTATTGTGTTATTTAATATATATATATATTTAATTTTTAGTTTATTAATTTTCTTGTGCATTTCTGTTTTTTTATTATTATTATATTTTAGTTTGTTTCAGATGTCATTTGTTTTACTTTAAGTAACAACAAAAAAAAAATCAGGTTTTAGTTTATTTAACTATAATTAACCCCGTTTAGGATTATAATAAATATGAATTTTAAAGCACCTATGAATCATGGTAGCATTTGTTGCATTGCTTTATATCAATTTTAAAGTCATTGTATAACAGTATTCATTTACTGTAATGGAGTAATAAAACTACCATATTATGTAATAAGACGTATCATTAAAAATAATAGAAATACTAAAAGCAATCAGTCAAGTTTGGATTACAATAATGAGAATGGAGGGATAAAATCTGATTCATTTTCAAAGTAATAGTGCCAAATCTCATTTATATATATAACCTGGACATCCTCTTGACCGCTTTCAGAAGAATGACCCGGACATAAGATTACAACCCATTGATTATGATCATAAATGATCAATATGTTAAATACCAACGAGTAATATTAAAGTAAAGCATATAAACACACTTCATGATGATATTTTGATGATCGTGACAGTGTGCAGATGATTCCTGCAGAAACAGGCCCAGCATCTGGCTTTACTTCAAAACACACTCACAAACTGACATATCCAGTGCTTATTATATTCATACACAGTGTGGATATCCATGTCTGCGGAAAACAAGCGGCACTGCAGATGTCAATCATCTGCCCATCATTTACACTCACACTATTGTGATGGATAACGTTACGTATATATATGACACATATACAAATATCTACTTAAGACAGCTCTACTCAAGACTAAACACCAGGCTATCATGACAATACAGGCTGTTATGTTAAAAATAGCTGAATAGCATTTATATTATCAGAATAAGCAGGAAAAAGAGACTACACCCAACACACACACACACACACACAATTAAAAAAACGCAACGATTCAATGCAGATGAAAACATCATACCTCGTATCGATCACAAACAGCTCCGTTTTCCTGTATCGGTCAAATGTAGATTTGTGCTCTGTCATTAGGACACAGTGTGTTTATTTAGCGTTGCATTATCCGTGGTCCTTTCTAGCATTTTCTTCCCTCCTCGGCTGCAGTGCTGAGTGCTCATCTATGGACAGACATAGGTGCAACCGCACTTCCTGCTTTACACGAGCTCATTTACATATCGCGCTCTCTATTGGCTTATATAAACTGTTGCGTCATGGAGCACTGCCTCCTATTTTATAACAACGCTACGAGCGCACGTTACAGCAGGCGTGCATGTAATAATTAGAGCTTACAGGGGTCCAGACCTGTTTTTATTAGCATATGAGATCAGTGGCACCAGCGCAACTTAATTCAACAGATGGTGGCGCCAGAATATGGTAGCGCTAGGGGTGGGGTATTAAAAATAAATATAATTTAATCATAAAATTACTGTTTTTTTTTTGCATTAATAAGCGAATGTAATATTACTCATTACTAAAATAATATTGTTAACAACATATTTCTGCTTTATCATTTGACCAAAATCCACATTGGATCGCAGTCAAGTTATTACAAACACTCAATAGTGAGTGATAGTGACATTCAAGTAGAAGTGTTGTATTATTCTCATTAATTGTCATATGTAGCTTGAACTAATTGTTATTTCTCCGTCACCCATATATGATTATATTTCATAATGTACTTTATTAAATCACATAAGTTTGTAAGAAATTTGTAAGTTTGTAAATTTCCTTTTTATAGTAATATAATGTACCACATGCAGATCAGAGGGATGTGGGTGGGATGTAATGCCAGAGTAAAGTACAGCCACAACTTACTCAACTTTTTCCTGACAAAATCAATATAATGCAATACCATACTCCATATTCCAAGCTTGCCTGCTGCACTGGGGCATTTCATGCATGTGTGAGTCGTGGAAAATATGAAAATAAATCTAGGAGTTATTTGATTGCTGGATTTTAAATCAGCGGGATTGAGGCATCAAAAAGGCTTAATAAATAAATAATAATAATAATTTTTAAAAACTGAATCTAGTAATACACATATTTAACTATTCAAAATATGTATTGGTCTGTCGCGGGTAATTCTATTTAATTTTTTACACAATTTTTTATTAGAAGTTGGATGCATTTTTCTCAGTCCTTGTGGTTTTTATTTTAAAGTTTTTTTTGGTTTAATGGTAATGGTTGGTTTAATGGTTATTTTTATAGTTTATTTTATATATTGATTATATAAATAGTTTTTTTTTTTTGTTGTATTTTTTCTTTTTTTTTTTTATTTTTTTTTTTCAGTTTAAAGGCAAATCAAAGCTCAAACTTAGCAATTTTCTATGATGCAATTTATTAAACAATGGGATAAATTTTGGACCAAACTTAATTTAAAAAATTGTGTTTTAACTTTATTTTTTAAAGAAAAAACTATTTAGTAACAGGAATGAAACAGGGTAACAAGAATGAGTTTCCATTATATTAGTATACAGATTTGACTACACATGTGAGGTGTTAATGCCGCACTGATAAGTGAAAGTGTTGAACATTGACTAGCGAGCTGATCTCACTGCTAAAAAAGGCCAAATCATGTTTCTATTTCAATCTAGTGGTCTGCAGAGGTTTTTGTTAGGGTCATGTTTAGGGGTAAAGGATGGATTATGAGCTAAAATATAATATAATATATTAATTTTGAATAAATATTAAATTAAAATCGCTATTAAAAATAATAACTTTAAAAAAAACTTAACAAATAATATCTGTTCAGTTGTTCTGTGGATATTGTTTTCTTATATCGCAGCTCACACTCACACATGCCATTCCATATGAGTCTAATACATAATTGCCACAGGGCAGAAATTTTGCAGGAATGTAATATAAACCAACAATACAGGAACAACCATAGGTTTTTTTTCTGGGCAAAAACATTTTCTCAGTGTGGACAGAGGCCAAAATATTGAGAAAAATATGAATTTTCAAATTTATCTAGATTAATATAGATGTAGCCTAATATTTACATTAATAAATCTGATGACACTACTCACTCCTGTTACTTTTACTCAGTTACTATATATATAAGTATAGGATAAATTAGTATATGAGTAACAGGGCTGGAAGTAACAGGATTGAGATTGTAGGATAAAATTAGCAAATGCATATTATCTAGCCACATGGAGTACATGTTAATAATACTTTAAAGTTAATTTTAATGCATGTTTGTACCTATAATCTCCTGGGGATAGAAACAGCACCCATTCGGTGGAATGTTTACTTCTTGGTAATCACATTGGGAAGCATGGAAATTTACTTTTATTAACAACAGTTAATAATTTTTATATAGAAAATTAATTTACTCTACCATTATTCTTCTATGGTATTATACAGAACCGACCGACAATTTTAGTGATTATAAAAGGAACACTCTTGATCTGCGATTCAGTCACAAATTAAAGAAAAGAGTGGTGTTTTGTAACTTGTCTAACTTAAAGTTCAAAACTTGGACTATATTTGATTTCTTGACAATTTTATATTTTATATAATGATTTTATCATTTCAAAATATTAAGCAAATGGTGGAAATGAATGACTAATAATAATAATAAGCCATCTCTTGGTTTTAATGGTTATTTGGTGCATTTTCTTAATTTTACATGAGTGTTTGTTTACCACAAAACTATATTTTGGTCATCCCATTATAAATAACATTTACACTGGAGTGTTAAAGTGCTGGAAATAGTTGTGTGGAATACTTGAAACTCATAGAAAAGTGTTTGAACTTGTACAAACCCTGAAATTAATGATGCAATTTCTGCTACAACACCACGGTTACAGTAGAATTTGCAGAATTTCAATTCTCACTAGATCTCACAGTGAACTTATTTATTCTGCAGCAAGTTCAAACGCTTCTCACAGGATCTCAAACCCAAAGAAGACTTATCCACGCCTTTCTAAAAAGCCTCATCAAACCACTCCCCCACATACCAACATCACTGTGTTGGAAGATTTGAATAACACCACCCCATGTTTACGGAAAGAAGGCGTAACTTCTCGTTGTAGTGTTGTTGGCACCACCGCCATGTCGTGGAGATGCTGTGTGTTTCCAAATATGGTAAGGGGCGTAACATTTCTGTCACACGCTTGAGGTGTTCGGCCAATCACAACGCACTGGGATATCTGGCCAATCAGAGTACACCAAGCTTTTCAGAACGAAAAAATTGAGGCATTTCAGAAAGGCGGGGCAGAGAGGAGCAACAATAATGTACAGTATGTGGAAAATAATGTGTTTTTTGTAACCTTCGTGTAAACACATTGCATTACACCAAATAATGTTCTTTTTAGCATCGTCATATGACCCCTTTAATCGATGTAATGCATTGTGGAAAAGTATTTTGTGCACAACTTGAACAAACTACTGTTAGCTGTGTGGGCATTAACAATATTGTTAAAAGTTCTTGTTTATAATCGATACTAATATGGTTTCTTGTTGTCAAGATCTTTATGTGTGATGTTAATGCATGAGTTTCATTTTATTTTAAGCACACTTTCCATCCAATAAATGTGCTCGATTACATTTTAATAAACAAAATATCAGCTTTAAAATTCTGCCAAATTTTTAAAACAATAAATTCAACAATTCAAAATACCTCAAACAATAAATACCTCTTTAATGCAGCATGAGCGATTACTTTAGCGTGTGAATCCATTGTATTTTTCTCTTTACTATTATATTTCGAAATTAACATGAATGATCATCAAAAAGTATAAGATATAATACAGCTTACTGAAATGTCTCTTGGCTCAATGGCTCATTCAGTGTTTCAAACAGCAGAAAACATGTAAATCTTAAAACAATGCCAAGTAACAACAAATCAACATCAGAATACCCATTTGGTGTCCATAAGCTCATCAGTCAGCTAGAAAAATAACTATAAAGAGAAGCATTTTGCTAAATGTATGCACTATATTATATATTCATATTTTCAATTACCCCTTTGTCTACAGTATATGATAAGAAACAAATACAAGGAGCTAAAGATAAAATTCAACATAAATTGCATGTTACTAATGAAGAAAAACAAACTGGATGAGTGCAAGACATATGACATCATTTATAGGATGGATTGAGGAGGAGGCCAAACTACACTCATTGGCCAAGTGATGCTGACATAGTTATGGTCAGTGATATTGGCACAGATTCTGTGTAATAAACAGTTCTTTGTTGATTCTATTAGGATTTTTCAAAAAAGTTATTGTACTGTTTTTGACTTTTAGGCACTTGAGAATTTTCTTTTTATACAATAGTAAGAAATCTAGGTTTGTTAAATCTCGGGTATTTAAGTCATTTTAAGATAAATAACATTCTGTGATAACAAATTGCAATGAGGTGGTCGTTTTGCAAAAAGGTGGACACAGTTCTATTCATAACAGTAGACCTGCTGGTCAAGAAGTGACAGGTACAATAAAAAAAAAGGTAGAGACAGAGATATTTGTAGAAAATGAAGAAAAGTAAAAAGGGAAGTGAAGGTGCAGTTTCAGAGACAACCTTTAATTATTTTCCAGGGCCCCAGACCAAGGATTTAGACCTCTTTATGTGATGGCCATTTAAATAGTTATTTATTTAAATAGCCCCTAATAAGTAAATATTAGCATACCTTATGTGTCTGAATTACTGTAAGGTACTAATATATCCCTATTAGTGGTAAATTGTAAATTTTTGCCTCTTTTTTTCTGTGTGGCCTGGATGAGTGTGAGATTTCCCGGCCTCACAGTCGCACTTTTTAACCGTTAATGTAAGGTTAGACAGTTTTGATTTTTCATTTGATTTGCCATTACAATGATGATGAATGTGGGGAAAACTGCTAAAAGAAACGCGTGAGGAGTTTGAGGAATGGTATGGGAGATTCAAAAGACATGAGAACTTCCTTCAAGAGAGTTTATCATTATGCCCAGCTATCAACCTGACTGGAGGGAAGAGATTAGAGACAAATCAAATCTAAGACCCAAGTCACATTGCGTGGGGAAAAGAGCATATTTAAATGGAAGAACTTCAAAGACTTATTCAAAAAGAAGCTGCAATGGTGGGACATGTTACCCCAAAAGTAGCCTACCTCCACGTGAATATCAGGTCTTGTATTTGGATATACTGAAGAAGTGGCCTATAAGAAGTCTGCTTGTGGAAGAACCAAATGAGCTTGAAAACTGCATGATCCAGAGCCATACCACTGAAATACATTTAGTGAAGACTGTGATGATCGAAAGACATTTGAAGACAGTGAGGCTGGTGAAGACCAGAGAGCTGCTGCAGCTGCAGCTTCTGATGATGATGAAGAATATTACTCATCAGAAGAGTAAAGCTCAGCGCATAAACGTGCACTTGAAAAGTAGTGCATAAGAAAGTTTATATGTATGTACCAGATCTCATCAGAAGTGCATAAAGTAATATTCAGGCAAATTGGGGCATTTTTTTCCCCCAGTGAGTTGACTGGAAAAAATATCCCAGATAATCTGAGTTAACCCTAGATAAGGTTTTGTTGTCCACTGTAACGTTAAACAAGTGGAAGACAAACTGACAATATTCACTGTAAATAAGCACTTTCTATATATAAATCCACTTTAAAAAAAAAAATCTTTACTGTGCTTGTGTGTGAAAAATATAAATTTCAGTCTTAATAAATTATTTGTTTGCTTTAGAGATTAATTGAAATATATTTGGTCTCTTGCTTTCCATCATTTGATGCCATTTGGACGTTTTAATTTTTTTTTTTTATTAAATAGAAGATCATTGTTTTAAGATAATTATGAAACTTAAAATAATAATTATTTATTAGAAATCATAACAGTGTCTTGTTACTGTATTTGGTCAATATACCTCTCCACTGTTTCTTTTCTTACAGAAACACAAAATAGCTTTTTATCGCCATCTTGTGTTAGTTTAAACTAAATATAGTTGTAGGGACAATATCGACCCTGGCAAAAAGTGGTGGGGACATGTTCCACCCGTCCCACCCGCAAATTACGCCTATGGTTGGAATCGATATAGTGTTGCTTATAATTTAACCAAAGATCCAGTGGTCCAGCCAGGAATCGTGTTTTCTGACATTTATATGTGCCTGATTTCGTCGCCAGGGAAATACATTAGCAAATTTTCCTTTGAACGCATTTTGTAAAAAAAAAAAAAACTCAAATATTTATATATGTGAATAAGTGAATAGATATATGTGTATTTTTATTTATTTTTAAGATTTTTAAGATGAAACTTCAATGTTATTGTGTTGGCAATGTATGCCTCTGCATCCCAAAGTATTCTAGAGTCAAGTGAGGACATCTGTCCAACAGCTAAAGCTTGGCCAAGATTGGGTGATGCAATAGCACAATGATCCAAAGAAAACCATGCAAATATACGACAGAACGGCTGAAAAATAAAAGAATCAAGGGGTTGCAATAGTCCAGTCAAAATCCAGAGCTCATCCTGACTGAAATGCTGTGGTGAGGGCTGTGCATAAACAAATGCCCTCAAACCTCAATAAACTGGAGCAACGTTGTAAAGAAGAGTGGTACAAAATTCCTCCAGAATGATGTGAGAGACTGAGTAATTCATACAGAAAATGATTAATTCAAGTTATTGCTGCTAAAAGCGGATCTACAGGCAATTGAATCAAAGGGTGTCCTAACTTTATCACACATGGTTTTTCCAATTTGGCTTAATTTTGGTTAAAACACAGTGTGATATGTAATGAGATGTTGTTCATCTGAAGTTTTATTTTCCAGATTTTAACTATATGAATTTTAATTTAAGCTATATATATATAGTATATATCTATATATATATATATATATATATATATATATATAATATATATATATATATATCTATATATATATATATAGCTTAAATTAAAATTTATACATTACATATCACAAATGTGTGGTTTGGTCCAGGGGATTGTTTACAATTGTTAATTTGGATTTTTTTTTTTTCATGTTTGCTCCGCCCCCTACCGGAACATACAGGAGATTCTCATTCTGAATCTTTATTTTCCTACTTTACTAGTATATATATATTTAACACACATTTAAACACTCATACATAATCAAATGAAAAACTTACCTGAACTAATACAAGTTAAAAAAATTTTTAATAATACTGACAAAATTAATAAAATAAGACTTTTTCCAAAATGTTAGTATTTGTTAACATTTTTAAACAGAAAAATAACACCATGTAAATGGAAATTTTTAGCCAACTGTGGTGATGAGGTGTTCAAAGGTTCAAAGCCTTGAAGGAACCATACATAAACTACAACGCTACTGAAGTCCGTGCATCAGTGTATGTAACATCAGTTTTCCATTTCCATTTTCACTTATCAGAATTTCATCTTAAGGGAGCATCACTGGATCATCTCATTTGATCTCTTTAGGATTGGTTTCAAATGATATGGATTATAAATCCATTACAATTTTTTGAGCTATAAGGAAAACATTCTCAGTATAGTGATACTCCAGTAACAAGTGGCTTTTATCACTTCACCTCTGCAACAATGAAAGTGATACCTAGTTCATTCACCTCTAATGGCTCCAAGTGCTTGCTATAAAGAAATAAAACCCACCTCTCTGTCTGCACAAGCAAACATACACCCATGTGACAGGTTCTTGACCCTCTCATCAATATTCTTTTGCACTAACATGACAAGGCTTGAGCAAGGCTATCCAAACAGCGACCAGAAAACAGCCTTACAGAACAAAACCATTTATAACCAGTGTTTAGAATGACTTTTACTTTGGCTAATTCATTTATTGCCTGCATTTATCTCAAGATAGCCTATAGCCTAAGATTTGTACAAAATAAACTATAAATGTACATATAAAAATATAAATATATAACTTCAGCTTCACCTAATGTAAAGAATATGAGCTGCTAACCCATTCCCTCATCTTCTAAAACATTCAAGTCTTGAGATCATAAAGACATCAGATTGCACTGTAAAATGGAAAGGAATTACATGGGTGTATCTCCTCCCATTTGTACTTTTGAAACTCTCTTCCATGGTAAAGCGTTCCCATCATGTGTAGTCATTCTTTCTGTTCGACACCGCGTCTGTCTCAAACTGTGCTCTTCGGGTGAGTTGAATTCATACATGTGTGCTTAAATGAGCATCCATATGGATCATACAGAAGCTCTGCGATCTTAGTATGTCATTGGCTTATTCTTATGATAAGAAATGCTGATAAGAATTATTGTATGAAATCTCGTCAATTGTTTGGTTCAAAATGCTTATTTTGAAATATTATTGTACTGTTACATTGTTATGACTTTTAATTGTTTTATACACTGTAAAACATTTCTGCCTACTTCAACGTTAACTTCAGTTCAATTGATGCCTTAACATTTTAATTATAATAAAAATGTCTGTACAAGTTATTTTAGCTTAAACTATATTAAACCAACATAATAAAAAGTCAAGCTGAATCTTGTTCAACTTAGAATATGTTGAAACTGGTTCAATTATTTTGATGAGTAAGAGTAATGGAAAAAAAACATGTTGCATATGTTACATTAAAAACATATATTTAAGTTGCATTAAAAATGTACATTAACATTAGATGATGTTAAATCCACTGCTGTTTTATATAGAATAGTCTATAAAGTATTTAATGCAATTACATCAGAAGTAACTATAATTGGATTACAGAAAATAATAGAAGTAATCCCTTACTTTACTCCTAACACTGATAGGGACAAACATTCAATATATAAAAAATGATAATTTAACCTTTATACAGTATATCTTGACTAAGGTGGTAAACACACACACACACACAAAAGAAGGCAATTTGCTGAAATGCAAACATTTTATAACATTGAGGTGGGCGAGATTCGACATCTGGTTTTTGTCAAGGCATGATATCTTATTCTCTAATTTGGAAAGGTTAAAATATTGCGCCATGATGGCATCTTTAGTCAAGCTGCCGACGTGTTCAGACATTGCATGTGTGGGGGAGAAATTCTCCGAAATGAAAGCACAAGGCTAATGAAAACTGATATGCTGTTTTTTAGCTGTTAATATGTGTGGAAGTATTAACACCTCGCACTGTATCTTGTGTTTAGGCAGACTCTGTGTTACAAGAGCGATGCTGCTGTTATGGATGACATTCTCTCTCACATGGTCTGGTATAGTACACTCTTATCCTCATAAAATTAACTGAGTGAATATAATGATAGAAGAATAAAACCTGGCAAGAACATGTCCACGGCTATGCTTCCCAAAAGCATTATATAAGTACACTCTCAGAAAAACAGAATCATTTTATCACTGGAAAAGCACCCTTTCAAAAGTTACTAAAAGGTACACTTTAGGTACTACTATGTACTTTTAAAGTACTAATATGAACCATTTAGGAGTGAATAAGGTGAAAATATATACCTTTTTAACTTCTTGTGCATTAATATTCTTTGTGGGATGTAATCACAGTTTTCAACAGATATCATCTGGCTTTAATTAATCATATTATTATAAAGATAAAATATACAAAATGAACAAAGATAGCTGTAATATGCTAAAAGTTTTTTTTCCCCCCGGCACAATCGGCTTTATGATCCACAGCATGAAGGAAGGTCTGTGTCTGGAGGACTCATCTGAAGGAGTTGTTGAGTTAAGGACATGCAGTCTGGACTCGGTCCTGCAGCAGTGGAAGTGGACAGATCACTGGTTCCTAGTAAACACAGGCACCCTGAGGTGTCTTTCTGCCATCCACACTGACCCAGTCCAGACTATCGCTTGTGATTCTGGTGAACATATCAAATGGCAGTGCAAAGCTCAACAGCTCATCAGTCAGCAAAACTCTCTGGCATTGAGCACTGAGAGAGGAAAACTCAGACTGAACAAGGGTGAACATGACACCTGGAAGTCTCTGGATGCGGGTGACATCTGCCAGAATAAACGGAGTAAGCAGAGGCCAAAACAACGAATCATTTGAGTTACTAATATTTTGAGTTATGTATTAATTCTGAATAGTATAGAAATTGTAACATTATTTATGTATTTTTGATCAATATATTGTATATTGTATTAATTTATAAATAACACTGACCCTACATTTTTAAACAGTAATTTAATAATTGTCACTAATAATCTAGTGAGTACAATATAGTAAGTATATTCCACCCTGAAATCCACTCCACTGACCTTCTTCACTTCATCTCTTCATGGTATTATGCTGTAATATATATCTCATCTTCATTGATTCTCTCAGGATCCAGAAGAGAAAGTGATTTAGAGACCGATGAGTTTGACTTTCCTGAAGGGCCGCCTAAACAAAGAATGACAGAGGCACAGATGAAGTTTTTACAGTGGTATTACCGTACAGAGGACTGTGAGTGTGAAAAGCTTGCATTTACTGTGATGTCCTGTTTGTCATGTTAACATGATTTCATTTCACCATGTATGAAATGGCCTGAATGACTTGGAGGTTTGCCGTGAGAAAAAGCATGCACTTGCATCACAGTAATACTCACAAATGGTTCAATGCCGTTCTTTTGTTTCACAGCAACATCGTGGAAGTTTGGCATGCTGGCATTTGCTTTTCTGGGTCTTCTGATTGGGGCGATGCTTCTGGTCATGGGCATGATGGCTAATAGGTTAGTGACACACGAGTAACACAATGGGTAAATACAAAATAACTTTAGTTACCAAAGGGGAGTTATATAGTTTTAGAAGTGCTACTTATAGGGGGAAATATCAGTTTCTGCTAGAGATCAATAGATATGTGAGAATATTCTTACATAACTTCCATTTCCGCTTCCCATAAAGGAACAGGAAGCAAATAGCCAAATACAAAGCAGCCTCAAAAGTCACAGCAGTGGAATCTGAAATGGAGGAACTGCAGGCCATCGTCACTGATAATGTCACAGAGGTCAAGGAGGAGAAAACCCATTTCACCCCATCTGAACCAATTACTACACATAACAGCCACAGGGAATGGGATTGGGGAGAGCCTTCATACGATAGCAAAGCCTCAGAGAGACTGAAGCCCGGAGAAATTGTGGTGACCTGGAAGGACGGGAATGTGTCTACTCTGTATCCTGAACCTGCAGAGGAAGAGGACATCCACAACACAGATGCAGAGTCTATGTCCCACAACTCCCCCCAAGGAATAGCTTCATCTGAGACGACTGCATTTTAATTTAGTCCTACTGTTTGTGTTAATTTTAACACTATATTCAAGATGGCATCGGATTGGTTGATAGACTATTTTAGAGTTAACCCAGGGCTGTAAGCACACCTACGTTAATTCAATTTAGTGGTGAATTAAAAATATTTTTTTTCAATGGGAATTTCTTTCACATTGGCAGACAAAAATGTTTAAATGTTTTGAAAGAAATGACATAGCAATTATTTTAAATGCTTATAATATTACTGTTCTACTGTATTTTGTTCAAATAAATGGTGCGCATTAGATTTCTTTCAAAAACATTAAAAGCATTAAAGAAATCTTATTTATATTTATAATAATTTGTTTTTATTATTTATTTATAATAATTTGTAGCTGCCAGTGTATATTATTACACCAACATATATGCTTATAGTCTTGGGTCAACCAACCATTTTTATAATTACATAATATATTTACACATATATTAATTTCACTTTTTATAGTTTATGTTTCAAAAGGTAAGTTTTACTTTTTTTAACACAAAAAAAACTTTTTTGTGTGCATCAAAATTGGTCATGAACTAACTTTTTTCTAAATCATACAGTAAGAGTGTACCATGCAAGCTTGCATAGATTAAATAAAAATTTTCATCTTCATATTTTTATTTTTATGCTTCCCATATGAAGCACTGTAAATTATTCTCTTCTCTCTCACACACTGTGATGCAATACAATACACTTGGTAATTTTAATCTTTAATCAATACTAACATAATTTTTTTTACAGTTTAACAAGAACTAATAAAGATAAAGGTGTTTATTTTGTCCTGAAACTTTCTTTGGTATTCTGTGCACGATTAGGTTTTGTGTTTTGATGTGTATAAAAATACATGCCCAAATGAATTCTATGAAATTAATATATCAAGTGGAAATTGGTTTTATCACAATAAAATACAAGTATAATTCCGGTGCAAAGATCAGTGAAACAAACAAAACAAAACAAAACAAAAAAATCAACAATTATAATAATATAATCAGCAATGGTAACAAAGATATTCATTAGCACTCTGATATACGTAGCACACTGTCCATTTTCATAAAGTTACCGCTTTCTCAAGTTCGTGAGAAACATTGTAATCCTTCAGGTCCTGTTTGTTTTAATGGTAAATGAGCTGATATGAAATCAAAACAAGCATTCCTCATTGTAGATTCTCTAGAGCATCAGAAGATCTTGAAGCCCTTGAGCAGTGTAAGTGTGGGGGCTCTGCGTTTGCTCTGAGCCCTCGAGGACTTGACTGTAACCAGCTTTGCGGTGGCTGGGGTGGGCAGCTCTTTATAGCAGGTGGTGAGCGGAGGGGCAGAGGACAGGCTGATCGCAGACTTGTCTTCGCTGATGAAGAGCGGACGGATACTCCTCTCTGTCTCTCGCCTCACTTCTCGAACAGCTTCGTGAAAGATGTGCTGAACGGACAGGAAGTCCAAGCAGGCGGAAACTTCAAAGAACAGGCAACCGAACCGCAAGGCCAGAGCAGCACCATCTGCCTTGCTCACCTGTCTAAAAAAATGTATTGTAAAATGTTTAACAAACACATTATGAAAGCATGTTTTATTCACTTTCCTTACATAAAATGCAGCCCTTTACCAAAATTAAAAAATTAATTCTGAAAAAAATATATGCTAATAATATATAACAAAAATCCTGAAAAAAGTATCATGGGTTTTTAACATAATAATAATAAGAAGAAATGTGTCTTAAGCAGAAAATTAGTATATTAGAATGATTTCTGAAGGATCTTGTGACACTGAAGACTGGAGTAATGATGCTGAAAATTCAGCTTTGCATCACAGCGATAAATTACATTTTACAATATATTGAGATAGAAAACAGTTAATTTAGATTGTAATAATATTTCTCAACATTACTGCTTTTATTGTATTTTTGAATCAAATAAATGCAGCCTTGGTGAGCATAAGAGAATTCTTTAAAAAAAAAAGCTTACCGACCCCAAACATTTGAAGGATACTGTGCACAGAGTAAATACTAAAAAGTAATCGTAATAATGGATAAAAACAAAACATAATCCAAATAAAAAGTGCATATGATAACTACAGCCTTAAGTAAAATTGCACAATAAAGAGTTAAAAAAAACTCTCTAATGCAACAGGAATGGCAGAGCAGAAAAAAACTGGGGATGAGCAGTTAAAGCTTTTATTTAATTCTGCGGTTACATAGATTTGATTAAGTCCAGCTGTATTATGGTCATTTCAAGTATGACACTGCATAAATCATGTAATGTGTTTGCATAATGAAAGGAAAATATAAAGGCGATAAATGGTCATTTCCTGGACCAATCAAATCCTTACTTAAACATTTTAGGGTCATGAAAAACTGAAATCTAAATATCTTACGGTAGTACTGAGCATAATTTTTGTAATTATATCCAGTCACAGGTCATACGTTCTTCCATTTAAACTAACAAAAGGACATTCATACAACTATGTAAATGCACTATTTCCTGCTCTGCTTGGTTAGTGTTTTGACTAACACACACTCTGACACAGGAAATTTGGGTGTTTAAGATTCACACTTAAAGGAATAGTTCACCTAATTTGATGTAGATGAGTTTGTTTCTTCATCAGAAGAGATTTGGAGAAATGTATCATTACATCACTTGCTCACCAACAGATCCTCTGCAGTGAATGGGTGCCGTCAGAATGAGAGTCCAAACAGCTGATAGAAACATCACAATAATCCACAAGTAATCCACATGACTCCAGGGAAACGAAGACATTTTAACTTCAAACCATTGCTTACAGCTACAATATGCATCCTCTATTCATAACACTGCTTTCTCCAGAAAAAAGGTGGCTAGTCTGAATCAGGAGAGAAATATGCACAAATCAAACACTGTTTGTAAGTGAAAACAGTTGTGCAAAACAACTCTAAACAAATATATTTGTGGATTTTGATGTGAGAGGATAACAGGAAATGGACACTTTCACCGGAGGAAGCGTTATATGGATTATGGACACATATTTTTGCCAGAGCGAGGCAATGGTTTAAAGTTATAACAGCCTAATGATGGATTTGTTTCAATTCACAAGACATTAAATTGATGGACTGAAGTGGTGTGGATGTTTTTATCAGCTGTTTGGACTCTCATTCTGACGGCACCCATTCACTGCAGAGGATCCATTGGTGAGCAAGTGATCTGTTCTGATGAAGAAACAAACTCATCTACATTTTGGATGGCCTGAGTTTGAGTAAATCGTCAATCGTCACAAAAGAAATTGTCATTTTTGGGTGAACTATTCTTTAAGATGCATTACCAGGCATTATAGCCTACATGTGTGTTGTAATAGCAATGTTTACTGAAATGTAATCAAAGGATGTTTAATTCACCTGTATCTCTCCATGTCCACCTTGTTTCCTAAAAGAATGACAGGAGCTTCTGGCTGCAGGCCTTTTGAGTAAAGAGTCACAGTCTCCAAGTACTGCTGGCAGGCCTCAAAGCTGGACCGGTTGTCAATGCTGTAGACAATGATGAAGGCATTGGCCCAGCCTAAATAACGCTCACAGTTGACTGGTCCATCCTGATTTAAATAAAGACAGATTTGTTTGCATACCGTAAAGCTGCCAAGGTTATGCAACAAACTTCCATTATGAGAAAGTAAAGCATCAACCATTATGAAAAGATCAATAAGAGACAAATGTTAGGTGTCAATCTGCATAAAGAAGAATCTTAGCAAAAGAGACAAAAAGGAAATCATTACCTGATCAGCCGTGTCCATCACTTTAACCAGAACTTGCTGTTGGTCTACAACTTCTTCTGAAGAGTAGGTATCTTGAAAATTAAATATGCAAAAAAAGATACTGAAAAAAACACAGAAACATTAAAACACTGCACTCCAGTTCAAGTTACATGTCAGTTGCATAATGTGTATTGTCTTCAGATGAAGTCTCTTTTTATTTCGGTTTTTCTCTAATAAAGATGACATTTTGGTTCCTGACATCCATGTGCTTTTTAGAATTAATTTTATTATTATTTTATATAAAGATTTCATAAAAGAATTACGTTGGAACAAAATGTGAAAATGTGATACAACTACAAAGCACAAAATTGAAGAAAGAAATATATGGTGCATTGGAAAAAGACCTACGACAAAGTTTTAAAGTGGTTTGGCAAGGCAAAGTTAAAAGTCAAACTTGTCATTTTAGTAACGTAAAAGCTGTCAGTATAAGCCTCAGCTTTTCATCTTCTGCCAAGGAGAAAAAACATGAAAATGACTTTTATGTAAAATCCTTTTAAGTTTTAAAGCCAACCATCTAAGGATCTGAGTCGCCCTTAATTACATCTGTATGAAACTAAACTGCCCTGAAGTTAATGCTCTAGTAAGGTAAAAATAATCTGCATGATTGATATGTTTTATTTTAAGATCAGGACCATAATCACCATAGACATTGAGGAGGACACGTCTCCTATATCCAGATGTTCAGTCACTCATTTCTGGTTTTTCAATGACTGCCTGTTAAAACTCACCAAGCTTTGGGTCATATTCACTGATGAAGCGCTTCGTGAGGAATTTCACTGTAAGTGCTGCAGGGGACAGACAAACTTCCTGTAAGTCTAAGTTTGGAAATATTTTCAATTACATAACAGAGCATCGCAACAGGATAATGGGAAATATTTGGCTTTTTTTTTTAAAGAATTTTTCTTAAAAACAAATCTCATTATGGGGAAAAGTTTTCTCTCTTGGTAAACAAGCTAATATCATTAACATATAATAGCATAACATTCATTAATAAAATCACTATCAACATTATGCAATGCTATACAGTCTGTTAAGTTCTGATACAATAGTTCAGATAGAATCAAATATCAATACATACAGGAAAATACAAATTCAAAACGATTTACAACGCATTCAAGGCTCATTTTGTCCCAAAAATTAAATGCACTAAATACATTAAGAAAATGTCATGACCAATGCATAATTATTAAACTATGTTTGTTATTAGGAACATTGCATGTTAGTCATACCTGACTTTCCAGATCCCATAGCTCCCAAAATCACTATGTTACACTCCGAAGGCTCATGCTCAGGAACTGTGACAATGTTGCAAGTTCTTGCTTTCCCAAACATCAGAGACATCCTGAAGACAGGATGAGACAGAGGAATGGACACATGAAGAAGCAGACCCAAACCAAACAGCCCATTAGACACAGTGCAAGTGTGCTTTGATCTACAGAGTTCATACCTGGATGATGCTGATGCCTGATTTCTCACCAGCGCTCTCTGCAAAACAGCTGCATCGCGTTATACTTCAGTATAAAAGACATGTCCACAACCACAGAAGACTCAGATGCACGTCTGTCCGTGATTGCTAGACTGTTTTCTTATTTTTCCAGGGCATTAGAAGCCTCTTCTGCTCGGAGAGGATGTGGAGAGAGGGGAAAGAACAGTGAAATGCTGGGATATTCTGGTTCGGTGGGCTGGAGCACATGATGGACTCAATCAATCCGGTGGATCCGCCTCCCGTGAACATAAAAAGAAACTTCAAAGCCCATACTATACAAGAATTCTTTTTAAAAACGTGTTTAATAAATCAACCCCCTCCCTTTACCAATTTAAGAATTTTTTCGATGACTTTTGAGAAGATTTTGCTACAGGAACTTGCAGGGGGAACTTTTTGTTGACGCTCGTCTCGCTCAAAAACCTTTTTTTTTTTTTTTTTTTTTTTTGAGGTAACCTAACGACGTTTTAAACAAACACTAAAAATTATTTGTAATGTTTTCAATTAATTGATGAATAAGAACACCATTTAAGAACTGTGCTCGCTACAGTTCCCGCGGTTACAGCCACCAGAGGGCCTCGGTAATTTTGTGGTGGATCAAAAAACTGAACATTTTTACTGTTATAAAGGTCCCAGTTGTAAGAAAGGTGTTTTCTTTCGCCATTCATTTTGCCTTCAGCTGTCGAAGTTCAAACGCGTTTCGTAATTTGCGTCATGATCAATCATTATCAGAAGTGATAATCAATAATGTTTGCCGTCACTGGTTTTTCTCTGTGGATTTTTTAAACCTCTTTGAACAGCAAATAAACATTACCATTGGAAAATTCTGTTGCAAGACATGGCCTATTATTTACAACAGCATTTCTATAACATTTGGGCTTAGGCTCTGTAAAGTCAGAGAAATATTCTTCTAACTCAAAGAATAGGCCTAGATATATATACAGGTCCTTCTCAAAAAATTAGCATATTGTGAAAAAGTTCATTATTTTCCATAATGTAATGATAAAAATTAAACTTTCATATATTTTAGATTCATTGCACACCAACTGAAATATTTCAGGTCTTTTATTGTTTTAATACTGATGATTTTGGCATACAGCTCATGAAAACCCAAAATTCCTATCTCAAAAAATTAGCATATCATGAAAAGGTTCTCTAAACGAGCTATTAAACTAATCATCTGAATCAACTAATTAACTCTAAACACCTGCAAAAGATTCCTGAGGCTTTTAAAAACTCCCAGCCTGGTTCATGACTCAAAACCGCAATCATGGGTAAGACTGCCGACCTGACTGCTGTCCAGAAGGTCATCATTGACACCCTCAAGCGAGAGGGTAAGACACAGAAAGAAATTTCTGAACGAATAGGCTGTTCCCAGAGTGCTGTATCAAGGCACCTCAGTGGGAAGTCTGTGGGAAGGAAAAAGTGTGGCAAAAAACGCTGCACAACGAGAAGAGGTGTCCGGACCCTGAGGAAGATTGTGGAGAAGGACCGATTCCAGCCATTGGGGGACCTGCGGAAGCAGTGGACTGAGTCTGGAGTAGAAAAACATCCAGAGCCACCGTGCACAGGCGTGTGCTTTTGAACCAGAAACAGCGGCAGAAGCGCCTGACCTGGGCTACAGAGAAGCAGCACTGGACTGTTGCTCAGTGGTCCAAAGTACTTTTTCGGATGAAAGCAAATTTTGCATGTCATTCGGAAATCAAGGTGCCAGAGTCTGGAGGAAGACTGGGGAGAAGGAAATGCCAAAATGCCTGAAGTCCAGTGTCAAGTACCCACAGTCAGTGATGGTCTGGGGTGCCATGTCAGCTGCTGGTGTTGGTCCACTGTGTTTTATCAAGGGCAGGGTCAATGCAGCTAGCTATCAGGAGATTTTGGAGCACTTCATGCTTCCATCTGCTGAAAAGCTTTATGGAGATGAAGATTTCGTTTTTCAGCACGACCTGGCACCTGCTCACAGTGCCAAAAACCACTGGTAAATGGTTTACTGACCATGGTATTACTGTGCTCAGTTGGCCTGCCAACTCTCCTGACCTGAACCGCATAGAGAATCTGTGGGATATTGTGAAGAGAAAGTTGAGAGACGCAAGACCCAACACTCTGGATGAGCTTAAGGCCGCTATCGAAGCATCCTGGGCCTCCATAACACCTCAGCAGTGCCACAGGCTGAGTGCCTCCATGCCACGCCGCATTGAAGCAGTCATTTCTGCAAAAGGATTCCCGACCAAGTATTGAGTGCATAACTGAACATAATTATTTGAAGGTTGACTTTTTTGTATTAAAAACAGTTTTCTTTTATTGGTCGGATGAAATATGCTAATTTTTTGAGATAGGAATTTTGGGTTTTCATGAGCTGTATGCCAAAATCATCAGTATTAAAACAATAAAAGACCTGAAATATTTCAGTTGGTGTGCAATGAATCTAAAGTATATGAAAGTTTAATTTTTATCATTACATTATGGAAAATAATGAACTTTTTCACAATATGCTAATTTTTTGAGAAGGACCTGTATAGTATATCATTTGGAGTCACAAGATAACAATTAAACAGTCTACTGTCTGCAATCTAATCAACTGTGCTTTTGAAGGCATCCCCCACTTCCAATTGCACTATACTAAGTCTTTTTATTTTCATTCAGTTTTTATTTTGAGCAATCACATGTTCACCTGGAATGCTGGCCCACAACAAAGACTGACACTTACAGGCATACCATTGATACAGCTTTAGGCATTTCACCTGTTCATCAAAAGGAGAAGATGAAATTTTCATCCTGCTTTTAATGCCTGCCAAGAACAAAAGGTATTAAATAACCATGATGACGGCTGCCCTCTCCAGCAATGGCTATCTGCAACATCTTTCCTAGCAACATAATGCTGCCATGTTTTTCACTTCTATGTATAGCTGGTTCTATTCTTGTAGTTGTTAGGAGTAGCCTAATACAAACACTGCACAATCGGTCAAATGCATCTGCCTTGCTTTAGAAGACATCATGGATAGTGCTGTGAATGTCTTCAAAGACAGGTTTGACTTTGCACAATAGTGAAAGTGAGATTTGGTGGAAGTAACTTTACAGTGCACAGAAGCCTCCTGGAGGAGCATTGGGGCACATTTTCCAGCCCTCAGCAACTTCGCTACAACTGTGCTTTGGTAGACCATGTGGGCGACCTTTATATCATCGGCAGAGAATGTAATGTCCTCTGTGGAGAAATATAAAGTCTCTTAGGACACCTGGAGCTATACTCATCTTCCAAGACCTGGATTTCCAAGAATCGGCTCCATGTGGACGTTCCTCTTGACTGCCAAAGCACAGCAGAATGCTTTTACAAAAGAAAGATAATGGAGTTGAGATCTCCTCTGGCCTCAGCTCAAGTGCTTCTGTACATTGTGTTGACTGAGTTTATTAATAATAGCGGTAAATGTTACGTAACAGTGGATTCCTAGAATTTCACCTAATTTGACATTAGTTTAGTGGCTGAAATATTTTAATTGGCTGCAAAAGAGAAAGGTTGCATGTGGGATTTGCATTTTTTGTATTATTACTTCAGAAGAAAAATGAGGTAAGTGGCTGCTAGTAGATTTGTAAGACTAAAACAACAGGCTTCCACCTGTCACAACAAATTTCATCCTGCTCAAAAGTAAAAAAAAAAAAGACGTAAAAGCTCATAACCTTCTTGAAATAATATTTCAGAGAGGAATTATCCTCATGTAATATTTGCTGTCCCGATTTATGAACATTTACACTTGTACTGGACATCAAATGAATAAAAAGCGTCTTTGGATAAAAGTGTCTGCAAAATGACTAAATGTAAATGATTCTAATTAATTTAATTTTCAGAAGGCTATTTTACTATGCACTATGCACTGTTCAAAAGTCTCAAAGAAGTCTCTTATGCTCATTAATTTATTTGACCAAAAAAAAAAAAACAACAACAGTAAAAAACATAATATTGTAAAATATTATTACAATTCAAAATAGCTGTTTTCTATTTGAATATATTTTAAAATTGAATTAATTTTCAGCATCTTCAGTGTCATACGATGGTTTTGAAATCATTCTAATATTCTGATTTTCTAGGCAACAATTATTTATTATTAAGGTTGAGTACAGTTGTGCTGCTTAATATTTTTGTGGAAACCATGATTCTTTTCTTCAGGATTCTTTGATGGATAGAAAGTTCAAAAGAATAACATTTATTAGATTTTTATTTATTACATTTATTACTTTTGATCAATTTAATACAAAAACTCATACTGACTCTGAACTTTTGAGAGCTAATACATATTTGGAAATAAAAGATGGCTATCAGTAATTCTTTATGCAATAGTAGCTATATGTATTCAACCTTACAAACCTACATTGTTCTTTGTGCAATAGTGCAAAATTTCAAGCCTCTCTTTCCTTCCTCTAATCAGTCCATTCAATTAGTTAACTGCAGCTTATTTTGTGTTAAATCTGATTAACATTTAACTATTCACACACTGCCAGAACAACACAGACCAGTTGGAGGAAAATGCAAGATGTGATTAATGGAAAACGAACAGGCCCTATAAATCTCCACGACTGTATTACACATGATTGATGGTCATTACAGTATATGTTGCCATGGCCATATGAGACCAAAATATAGAAACATTTCCTGTTTCTATATCAAACACGCCATCTGTAAAACTCAATCCCTGATGTACCCATACCAGAAGCGCCAGGGTCAGATAAGGCCACAAGGAAAGAGCGCAGGACCTTGAAGACTATGAGAGAAAGTTTAAGATCAGCTGGGAGGAGAAACATGATCATCAGAAATGATACTTTATTCATACAATCATTTATGACCTCATAAAGTGGTAAGAGTGTAACAGTGTGGCGACTCGTTGACTGTTCAAACACTCAAATCATATCCAGACATTCCTGCAAACTTTCGTAACTATTGTAGAAGGTCCACTCATTACATGGAACCCGAAGACACACTGATAACTAATCATGTTACCACAATGAAAACATTGTGTTCAACCTCTGGCAGCCTAACAACAGAATCTATAGATCTTGGCAGGACTTTGCTATTCGCTCATGATGTCTGGCATTGTTTAACACTGAAGGTAACATTTTATAGGAACTTTGCCATATAATAATGTTCACAAATACCAAAGTGACCTCACACAAATTTCACAAATGCTAGGTTTTTTTCTGAAATGAGAACAAGATATGGGTATTATTGTTTAGATATGGGTTTTCTTCCAAATATTTGACTGACATTTCATATTAAATAGTCATTTTTTTGTTTACAGTGGTTATCTGTGCAAATGCATCACCCAAAGGCACATTTTTTTAGGTAGGGTCCCAATGCCTTTGCTGGAGCTCTCCAATAAACTGAACCAATTGTAAGTAAATAATTTATTACATCTGTATTGTCTGACACATAATATTTATATACATGAATAGCTTAGCGCAATTATTAAAAATGAGTTCAATCTCATTTGGAAATGGTATATTAGCATTGTAATTAAAAATTAAATAATTCAAATTTATCATTGTCACAAAATAATTTCAAGTAATGATCAAATATTCAGTTTATTTTAAAGTGCAATTGTAATATTACAATAATATACTTCTGTCCTAAAATAACAATAGTCATTTTTCTAATGAAATTGTCTATTTGTTCTGTTTGCCTTTATATTTTTTATAATTAGTTAAAATAATAATAATATAAAAACAATAGTTTTATTTGTATAACTGAAAATGCAAATGTCCCCTGGTTCTTTTTGCGTGGATGATTTAGCAGTAGCATGAAACATTTTTTTTAAAAAGATGAGAGATCATATCACTGTAAATCACAATTGCAATATATGCCAAAATAATTACAATATGTTGTTTGATTACAAAATAAAAACAACCCAAATAAAACACTAAATGATGAAATATTTTATTAGTTTTCCTGCATGTCATCTGACCATTAACTAATATCATAGCACCATAAATATGCAAATGTGTTGTTAAATTATTGAAATATTAACTTAAGGGATAATTCAAGAATATATATATTTTATAATATATATTTTATGTCAAAGGGGTCCGGCTGACAAAAACATTTAGATAAATACAAACCAGAAATTATTGCAGATCACACTGTCTCACCTTGGGTTTTTCAGTTGTAAGTAAATGGAGGCACCATATAGAAACTAGAAAGATGAATATGATGTTAAAGAGTCCATATATATATATATATGGCTTAACAATTATAATACATTTTAAAAAGTTTCATAATTGTATGAATTCCAAGAATAGAATGAACATAATAAATACCAAATGGTTTACGTTTCAATAAATAAAGCAACGAAAGTTTGAATGCTACGGAAAACACTATAAAAGCGTGTTGTTACAGAGCCATTCTCTCGTGTCGACTGTCAAATTGTGCTTTTCCCCAAGGCCTCAACACATGTCTAGAATGCGCAACGAATAAACAGTGCAGCATATGATAAACAAGCAACAGCTATACGAGCTCGGTGTCCTGCGAAAACCATGATCGCAGTTAATTCACTGCATCATAACATGGATGGGATCAGGCCACGCGGGTCATGAGCTCCTCCAGCGCTCGCTCTCTGTGATTCTCATGCACCAGAAGAACCTCTTTAATGGCGTTCTGCTGGAAGCCCATTTCATGAAACTGAGCAAGAAGGTGAAGGAACTCCTCAGCCTAAAATAGAGGAACAAATAAGGTTACAATATACACTCAAACATTCAAAGGTTTGTGGTTGGTAAAAATATTATCGTCAATACTTTTATTAAGCAAGGATGCACTGAATTGATAAAGAGTAACAATAAAAACATTTAATGATACAAAAGGTTCTATTCTTTTCAACATTCCATTCATTAAAGAATTCTGAAAAACTGCTGTTTTCTTAAAAATATGAAGCAGCACAACTGTTCTAACATTTATGATAATAATCATAAATGTTCCTTGAGCAGCAAATCAGCACATCTGAATGATTTCTGAAGGATCATGTGACACTGAAGACTGGAGTAATGATGCTGAAAATTCAGCTTTGCATCACAGGAATAAATTCTATTTGAAACTATATTCAAATAGAAAACAGTTATTCTGAATTGTAAAAATATTTCACAATATTACTGTTTTTTACTGTATTTTTGATCAAATAAATACAGCCTTGGTGAGCGTAAGAGACTGATTTGTGGTAGCACATTAAAAAAAAGTCATATACATACTGTACATACCTTGGTCTCACAGTTCTGAAACATCTCAAGTGCTTCTTCAACCTGAGCTTCATCATAGCCGAGTTCACATAACCGATCACATGCCACCATATAACTCAAGATCTGCAAGAGAACAAATAAACAATCCTTCATACTGTACATGAACACAAACAAAATACAAGACGGATCACTTTAACTGCAGGAACGTGACTGAAGAAAAGCCCTCATGAATGCTTCATGAAAACAAGGCCAGGTCGAGTTCTAATGGACTTTTGCAGAGCACTGGTTTATCCCCTAACACTAAGTGATTAGATCAACTGATCCGGTTATCAGGCACACTGTACGTCATCATAGCTCTGGACTTCTGAAAGATCATTAGATGAATGTGAGCTATCATAATTCATGATTAGACTGGATGTCAGGCTCAGGTGTGAAACGTGAGAAGTGTGTGGATAAGAGTCACAGAGGAGCGGCTGCTCTGATTAATCTGTGTAACAAGATGAGCTTTGTTGATTCAAATCTGATCATGCGTCCCAACCAGCTGTCTGATGTCATGCTGAGCGGCTCACTGGGCAACTGAGGATACAGCTTTATATAAATGAATCAGGTTTCGCTAGTAAGTCAGTGACTTTACAAACACATGATCGCATCGCTTCAAGGGCTTTTAAGGAATCCAATGATCTAGAACAAATTCAAGTAATTCCTAATAACTACAATACTTCATTATTGATGATTACTCATAAAATGAGAAAAGTAGTATTTATCATTAAATAAATAAATCAATACATATAATTTTTAAAAATATAACATAAAAAATAACAACAGCAATTATAATAATAATAATAATTATTATTATTATTCATTTAGTAAACATATTAGTTACATATAAGTATTTAATTTATTATATATTTAAAAATTAATTAATAAGATTCTTTCTTTTTAATTAATAAAATTCTTTCTACCAGCCGCCAAACCACACCCAAGATTGAGAGATATTTTATCACTGATATTCTTTTACATCGTTGTTTATACTTTGAATTAGACTATTACATTTTCTGTTTTCACTTTAAATTTAATTAACATTTTTTTTTGTAACTTTTGTTGAGTGTTTTTGTAATTTTTTTTTGTAAAATGTCATAGGTTTGATAAATTTTTATTAGTTTTTAATTGTATCTATTGGTTTATTTACTACTTAAGTTTATTGTGCACTTTTGTACTTCCAAACGAAGAGAAAAGAAAACCCTTTTTTTCATGGTTTTGTTTTTATTTACCTATAATAACCTTGCATGTGATATGTGCAGTCAAAAATGAATTAAGGTATCTTATTAGACTAAATGTGATGTGGACATACCATTTTTTTATCAGTATCGCAAATCAAGCCATCCACATTATCTGATTTTAGAAAGATCGTTCAAACACAGAGCATCTTCTAAGTTTTCTTCAGCAGATTTCTCTGGCTGTATTCAGCTCCACTGCCCTCAAATGCTGATTTACTGATAGTCTTTTTCTCATAAACCCTGTGATTTTTATCCACAATGCCCAACAACGTTAATGATATTTGCCAATGAACGTGGCTTCATGACTCGAATGTTCTCCTGAGGGAAGCTTTGTAATGCTGAGAACTAGATACTAGCTCATTTTGGAAACTTCAGGGGGATCTGGTATCTATTTTTGTTCTGTTTTCTTTCTCAGCGTAAACAGAATCAGATAAAAGAGGATGGAACCAGATGTCACAACAAATGTCAAAAATCACCAATTTCAACTTCAAATGTAAAATACAGTTGCTGCCTTAAATTTGTAAGTGCAATCAACTTGGTTGGCATAAGTCATTTAAACTGAAAATGTTAAAAGATGAGTTGAATATTATATAACTTATATAACTCATAACCTATTTTAAGGAGTTAAATGAATGTAAAAACATAAGTTGTCATGACTTAGAAATCATAAAATTCTCTAAAAGTCTCTAAAAGCTCCAGATATGAGTAACAAAAATATTTGCTTTAGTATTGGAAATACTTTTTTTTTCATCAAATGAAATAACACAGTTGAAAGTATGAACATTTTTATTTAATATGTATTTTTTTTTGTTACATATATAAATGTCATAAAATGATATAATAAATATTAAGAATATTATTTATATAATATTATAGTATTTATAAACATTTTGTATTAGAACTTGTTCTTGTTTCTTAGTACTATCAACATTTTATTGCTTCAACTTCAATTGATTTTTAGTTAGTTGCCAAGGCAGCATTTCTAATTTTCTTTTCTGTATTTTAAGTTACATTTTTTGTTTATCTATTATTTATATTTTATTTCAGATTTATTTCAATTAACAATTTATTTCATTTTTAATTTCGGTGAAACTAAAATATTAGTATAATAAAGCATTTCAAACCTAGTGTAAAGGTTTTTATGATTATGAGAAACATAAATGTGGTCAAGCATTCATAGTGCATGTTCATAAACACACTCCCAACTGAACTACACTGGTAACCCAGCATGCACTTTGATTGACCTTCCCCTGCGGTACACCAAGGACGGTGCAGAGAATCTCAGCATTACATCTCGACCAATGAATGAATCCCATCTCTTACTTCACACTGAATCTCTCCCTCACTGACCTGCTCTGGACTCTGCTGGCCAATTTTCTGGAGGGCGATGATGGCCGTACGGAGAGGGTAGCCCCGCTCGGTCACGGCTGCCAGCAGCTCCCTCTCCTCTGGGCTGAGAGCGGAGAGCAGCTCGACCGAAGAGTCCAGGACGGCAGCGTGGGAATTAAGTGGCCGTGATGGGGCCGGGGTGGAGGATGAACCCTGGGCCTGGAAAAAACAACAACAGTGCCTCATGGTCACAGTACCCTTGAGAGATAAGGGCAGGAAACACAATACAGAGAAAATCTAGAATGATAAACACACTTCTGTTGGTGCAAGATTTGATTCACACTTAAAAACAACATTTTAAATATGTTCTGAAAACATTTGCATCGATGCTTTCGGGTGACACGTTTATCTAAAGTGATCTACAGCGTATTCAAGATGTTCATTTTATCACTGTGTGCATTTCTTGGGAATCAAACCCATGACATTGGTGTTAATAATGGCCTTATCTACCAGCTGTGCTACAGAAAGATAAACTAAAAAATAAATTACTGAGGTCCATGTGCCTTAAAGTTCACCCAAAAATGGAAAATTCTGTCATAATTCAGCCATTGACTTCCAAAGTAATTTTCCATAATATGGAAGTCAATGCTACCATCAACTGTTCGGTCACCAACATTCTTCAAATTATCTTCTTTTGTGCTCAACAGAATAAAGAAATCCACACAACTTGAAGGTGAGTGATTGATGACAAAATTTTCATGCATAAAAATATAATGCATATTATTTAGTAAACCTGTAACCACCTAAATGTGAGATAAAAACAACCATTTTAAGCAAATTTAGGTAAATATTGTACACTGTTACCTGTTATTGAGCCACCTATTGCTACAGTATATCTACATAAAAGTTTGCATGCTTCTTCAGAATCACATGTTGCACATATTAACCCAATTTCATGAAGTTTTGAGGTTTTATTTAGGAATTATAGGGTTTGGGGTACATTTGGTCATGCCCATATTTTAAGTGACCCTGTTATTGCCATTCAAATACTGAAGTTCACAAAGAGTTTCAGCACTTGAGTCACAGTGATCCCTGAAAGAAATAGCCAAACATGGAATAAAACAACAGCAAAGGTCATTAAACTCCTGGGAAATGCATTTAATTCTTTTCCCGTTCATTTAAAAAAACCTCTGTAAATGTAAATGAAAAAAAAAAAAACTGTAATAAAAAACTACAAGCCCCCTGCCATATTCAGTGCACTGTGACCACGCAGCCTAGCAGGAGATGATGTTATGAGCATTAATAACGTGTTGGATTAGACAGTCAACAAAGATGTAACCTTGAATCGTAGCTTTGAAAGACATTTCCCAAGCACCTCCACTGGCTAATCCAGATGAATTTGTTGCAGCTTGGGAAAATTCCAGGAAAAGACTGAGCACTCACTATTATTAGAGTTCATCTTCTGAGACATTGCATAAATGTGCACCAAAAAAAAACTTTGTAGAAGTCATTCATGTCTAAAATATCTGAATGAATTGAATGGGATGCTGAGACAGTCGTTTCTTGAGGAACAACAAAATACCTCGCAGTCACAGCGAGACATATATTAGCGCAGGATTTACAATGAATCCTTTTGGAACATGGTGAGAAATGACTAAATGCTTGTGGAAGACTGGCAGGACTCTGATGTCTCTTGCTCGAGTGATTAAAATACCTTTCTGGACTTATCGGAGGCATGTCAGTTAAAGCCATTTATAGTAAGGCCAACGGTTGCCTTCTATGGACAACTGTTATTGTGAGCTTAGAACTATTAAAAACTTCAGTGAATTGACAACTGTGAAAAGGTCTTCTCCATAGACATACAAAATATTATGTAAATAGATCAAAGAAATGAGTTGTCTGTGCAGAGCTTTCTGTATTTATACTCCCCAAAGAGTACAAACTGTAATTTCGGTACATCAAAACTTACCCAAACATGTTCAGTAAAGAGGAGTGTCGTTTATTTAAAATGTTTATTGCTACAGAGCCACTAATGACCTGCCATTTGCAGTAAATTTAAATCACACCTTTGGGCATCTAAACGAACCATGTGTCTGTTTGTTTCATTGCACTTCATATCGTAGTGAAATCTATATGCTGAGAAGGATGTGTGCATAAATGTGGGAGAAAAAAACACTTTTAGTCCCATTGCTTGAATTTAGTTTAGTATCCATTCTTCCCACTGACAACCAAAGACAGAGAAGAAATGTATTATGCTTAGCCTTAACAACAGATATTACTGAAACAGGAGACCTGAAAAGTCACACTTGGTCTCTATGACAATTCTTCACTTTGTAAAAAGATAAAAAATTGCATTCTGGACCACCTTTAGTTTAAGGTCACATTTACCTTTGCATGACAAAATTATGTTGCGCAAAATGCAGGCATCTCAGTAGAAGTGCAACTTATGCACATTTGTGAAGTCTACAAGTCCGAAGGGTGCCCATTTTTAAATACTTTAGGTTTCAAAAAGCCAGCCCAATGTCTTGCGACTGTAGTGTAGTTCGTTTACAGCCTACACTTTTTAAATTGTATTGTAAAGTGTATTTAGACTTCAAAATAAAAAATACAAATAAAAAAAGATTAAAGACTACCTTGATAAACAAAGAGTGTAATGTGTAATCATAAACTTTTGTTGGTCATGGACCTTATTTTCTGCAACAATCCAAAAATCAATTGAAAAATCCTTTTGGGTTTTTGTTAAGAGAACCAGGGTGATGCAAACTTCCAGGTTGGCCTACAAAAATACATCACTCCAGTGCTGATGCACTTAATTTCATAACCAAAGTGTGGACTCTGAGGCAGACTGTAAGAGTTGAAGAAGTCTTACCTTTGGGGTGGGATTGTTAATGCATTCAGACTGCAAGTTGTTGGGGGAGACTGTGGGAGATGCATTAGTACGACCAGCAGATCTCTGACACCTCTGGAAGTTTCTTTCGGGCGAGTTACGCCTACATTGGGAAGACGACGTCCCCTGGCGCTGTGCGCCGAGGCTGCAAGGTGAAGGCAGCTTGAGGAAGTTTGATGATCCACAAGTGTGCAAGTCTTTCAACCCTGGCTCCTGTCTTGGCAAACCCAAACCACCCCGTTTGGACTGTGCTTCACTGTCAGCAAGAGCGGCGCCATCTTCTTCTGTAAACTCTTCATCTTCCGAGTCAGAGATGGTGAATTTGACTCGAGCATTCATCGTGCGGTAGTGGGCCGCGTTTAAGCTACGGCTGCGGGGACGAGGGTTGGGTTCCCAGAAGTCACTGCTCCAGCGGCTGGCTAACCTGCTCTCCTGAGGGCTGCTGAACATCATCCAGTATGGAGGACAGGTGGCCGTAGGCTCACAGGAAGAGCTGGGATTGAGGTTTGGATAGCCGCCCTGGAGACCCGTGAGAACCCAGTTTTCCAGGCTGAAGACATACTGAAACATCAAAACACAAATGTGACTTCTTTAGAGTTGAGTTTCACACGCTAACATCAATGTCAAACATCATCTGATGACATTTGAAACAATGTCTTTCGTAACTTGCAGTTTACACGCCAAGTCTACATCAAAATAAGGCCAACTGGGAACATGTCAGTCCTATTCTGACTACAAACACACAATCTATTTTTAACTTGCAACTGTATTACTTACATTACACATATCACTTTTTTGTGTGTGGAATCTACATAGCAGAAAAAATGCTTATGATGGTATTATCTATATACACAATTTTATATAAAAAAAAACACTCTCTTAAGGCTGGAATACAGTACATGGCTTTTGCCCAGATTTTGGCCCTGATTTGCAGTCTAGATGAGTCGAAGCTAGTTACCAAAATCCAGAACCATTCTGCAGATCTTGGGCAGTTGGAATTGACCGATTTTGCAGAAAATCACATATTGTATTATGTACACACTTTCCAATTTTTTTTTAGCTCCAGACTATCAATCCATGCACATCTTTGATATTTTGAGACGATTTTAGGCACATATTTTAAACATTTCATGCATCTCCAAGCAACAAAATGCACATTTCTGTATGAGTTTATACGTTCGGAATGACTTGAAAGTCTGCTAGTGTGTGATCCTCAAACGTTTTGTGCATATGATGCCCAATTTACCATTTCTGAAGTCAGCAAGCGCATGATGCCTAATGTTTTAAAAACTGCAGAACGTCATGTATCATTCCAGATATTAGCTGTCTGCATAGGCTGTTGCTAACTATAACTGCTATATATAAATGATACCTACTTGTAGATTTTACAGTCAAAGCTCATTCACTTGGGGGAAAAATTTATCAAAGCTAACTATTCATTTCAACAAAAGCACTGGTAACTGAAAACATTGATTCGTCATTCGAGCCACTGGGTGTCAGTATAAAGCCCAAGACCACTAACATCAACAAAACAATTAAATACACCATTACAGATAATTCCTAATAACTGCATAAATACTGCACTGACTAGCTCTCAAAAAGTAAGATTTGCTTCACGAGTTGCTCTAGTAACTTAAACTTCATCTAAATGTATGCTGAGCTACTGCTACGGGAATCCCTCTGAATATCACTAACATCTGCCGTTATCAGCATTATGAATCATTGAGCACCGCAAAACAGATGTGAAAAAGAGAAGCATTCACACCAGCCAAATATTACACAACAAGTCCTAAATGCAAAATCAAGCGTGCAGTGCTCTAAGGCAGGTACACAATGTTGTTCTTGGACAGACGTGGGACAAATGACTAAGAGTTTACAGAAACTCAAGTTCAGCACATAGCCATAAAAGGTTTACATTAGCTTATTTCAATTAGATTGTAATAACCCCTGACAGCAGTATGTTTTCTTTGCAAATACCTTGACCAGTAACACACAAACCCTTAGGAATTTTAGGCATTTTATCTCAATGGATCTACAGTAACAATTACATCAGCAATATTCCAATGATTACTGAGAACCAAGAACTCTTTTCACCTTCACTGTTTAGTTTTTGTAATCAGAGATATAATTGTACTGTATTTTTGACATGGTCCTCATGTCTTTCGTACACCTCTGGGCTAAACAAACAGTGTACTAGACAGATTACATGTCAGTGTAATTATAGAGCAATCATGAAATAATAAATCAACCTAAAAAAAAATCTATTTTATATCTTACTCATTTCATTTCAATATCTTGCCCATAAGACAGCAATAGGATTAAATGGAACTCATCTAGATCATCAAAGAACAAATAATCTGAGCTTCTAAACTAATTTGTTTTATGGCTATATACACATAACTGCACATCAGTAATTGTTAATCTGGCATCAGTTTATTTCTCCCAAGAACTCTTAGTAGAAAAACTGAGACAACATTGATACACTCTTCACAAAGAAGCTAACATGTATTAAGGTGGTCAAATGTTCATGGAACATTAATGTAAGGAAAAACACCAGTGTGAAACTGAGAGGAACTGACTTCATACATCCACTAAAATTCACCTTGGCACCAGCTAGTTAAAAGTAGATCCCAAAACAGTTCAGGAAAAGAATACTTGCAATTGTTTCATGATGTGAAAAGTGTGTGTTA